>NW_021703768.1:124924345-124991483 GCF_005190385.1 Monodon monoceros
GATCAAACTGTACCTGAAGCCATAGATAAACCTTGAATTATTTAGTTATGTAAAGCAATATATTTCCTGATTGCCTACACAGTATCCTTCATCTACTTCTATGGGTAATAAAACCCCAATTTTATTCAGTGCTGCACTGATCCCAAATAAATGACTACATTCTCAAACTCCCAGAACTTGGCTGAGCTCTGGCCAATGAAATTTAAATAGATGTTCTGTATGGAACTTCCAGGAAGACTCCTTCAAGTTTCTTAATATGGCTAGAGCATGCCATCTTTCTTTTGCTCCTTACTCCTTCCTGTTGTGTGGACGGAGGAGCTCCAGAAGCAAGCATTTTGAAACCTTGAAAATGGAAGCCATGAGGAAGTGGGGAAATTAGAGCCCAGGTCCCTGATCAACGTGGAGCTTACATAGCAAAGACTGACTGCATATCTTCAGGCATCTTTTTACCCAAGAAAATAAATGATAAAGTGTTTAACCTACTATTAATTTGTATTTTCTATTATATTCAGTAAACCTATTCCTAACCAATACAGCTGATGTTTCTGTAATTTGCAAAATTGAACAGTCCTGATAGATGAACTCAAATGAAAAATTCTCTTCTCTGGAGACAAATGATTCTTGGATAGTTGAAAAAATAGACAGATGACTATCTCTTTCCTATAAGCACTGCATTATTTGATTTTTTAAAACTTTGATGTAAAAAATAAAATATGAAGACAATATAATAAGTCATGGAGAGGCCACAGAGTAAGAAGTAAAACACCGAAATACATGATTTAGGGGAGCTCTAGGGCTACCTCACATGAAGATTAATGTTATACAGAATGCAGGATAATTCTCCATCTAAGAGAAATTTTAAATTATGGAAGAAATCACTAGAAAGCACTGTGTACATGTATATACACACATACAAACATATTCAAACAGGTCTCATAGACTACTAAATGATATGTAAAAATATTCACAAAATAATATGAAGAGAAAAAAGTGGATGCCTAACAGCACATTTAATAGCATCCTACTTGTAGAAATGCCTGTGGTACAGGACTAAAAATCTATGAGAAATTTCCTGAGGAATTTCCCCAAATATTAGCAGTGGATGTCTCTGGGTGGCAGAATCATAGTTCATGCTTGCTTTTTTTCCTTATACTTTTCAGCATTTGTCAAATTTTCTACATATCTTACTTGATGATCAGAAAAAGGCAATATACTTTTTTCCAAATGCGTTTAAAATATTTTTTAATTGAAAAGAGTCCTGAGCATTTATAACACAGTTATCTTGGAACACCAGCTGGCATCAGCTGTGTTGAGGGAAACTAGAGCAGGGGATATGACTACACCTGGGCTGAGAGTGATGAGAAATGAAGCAGCCTGGCCCCAAAGGCTAACTGGGCTGTCCTCACATTCGTGCTGAGGGCCCCACTCTCAGGGCTAAGAGTAGCAGGTGTAGCCTGAGAGTGCATTCCACATACTCTAAACAGACATGAACATAGGAACACAGCAACTCACCTCCATGAATGGGCAGCTAGCCCCAGGCAGCCAGGTTTTACTGTGGCTTCTTTCATCCTCTATCCAGGGATGGACCCGGAAAAGTGGAGTCAGGTAAACAGAGGATCACGTGACAGGGGCATGAAGTGGCACGCACTCAGGGCTGGTGTCCTTCTGCACACATAGGTGATAAAACCTGGCTTTGTGTGTTTTACAGCTTCCAGTATCTTTCTGATCCAGAAGGCAGCCTGGGTCATAAAGTACCTTGAGGAAAGAAAAGGAAAGAAGGTACAAAGTTGAAATAGATATCTCTTGTTGGCATCAGTAATTACAACAAACTCCAGATTAAGAACACAAAGTCAAAGAGGCACCTTTTTTTTCTTTTTAAAAAATTTTTATTTTATATTGGATTATAGTTGATTTACAATGTTGTGTTGTTTGCGTTGTATTAATGTTTGCTGTACAATGTTCAGGTGTACAGCAAAGTGATTCAGTTAAACATATACATATATCCACTCTTTTTCAAATTCTTTTTCCATTTAGATTATTACAGAATATTGAGTAGAGCTCCCTGTGCTATACAGTAGGTCCTTGTTGGTTATCTATTTTATATATAATAAAATGTATATGAAGAGTCACCTTTGAAATGAATTAGCCAATTGACTTTTAAACACAAAGCAAAATCATCATGATTTTAGGGAGAAAATGAAACACTGTAAATGTCTACTAAGTCTGGGAAGAGTGATTTGCGATGTGTGTGAACACATGTATGAGTGTGCGTGTGTGTGCACGGGCACATGGGCATGCATTGCTGTGACAGGCAAGATGCTTTAGGAAGAATGGAAACTCACCTTCCATCACAGAGCTTAACATTTTGTCACTTTCCTTTGCCTTTGGTAGTTAATAAAATCAATTTTGCAGTAATCGTAGAGGTCCCTGCTCCAAGGGAATGACTTTTTCCTTTAAACTGGGTATATGTTCTTTTCAAAGAGAAATGAGATCAGAATTGGAGGCAAAGATAGTTGAGGAGTTAGTCCATAGTACTGTGGCTACCACAGAAAGGTGGATTCAGTGAGAGAGAACCACGGAAGCATACCCATGGTATCTATGTCTTGAAAAGTACTTGTGTATTTCATCATTCATAGGAATTTGAAGCTACACAGAGAGCATCCAAGTTACAAGCTTTACAACACTGGACAAGCTACTTCCCCCCCATAGACTTCATTTCTAAAATGAGCACAACCATGGTACCTACCATAGGATTGCAGTAAAGATTAAATTAGATAATACATGTAAGTGCTAAGGTACATTATCAGGCATGTGAAATTTACTCAATAATGAGTTATTATTATTATTATCCCTCTTCAATCATAAAATGAGGGATGAGATTAGACAATCCCTCCCAGCTTTGATATTTTAGCATATCACTGTCCAACAGAAATATACATAAGCTACATAATTTTAAATGTTCTAATAGCCACATTTTACAAAGTAAAAAGAAACAGCTGAAATGCATTTTAATAATATGTTTTATTTAATTGTATACATACGAAAGATATTATGCATTCTTTTTCTTGTACTCAGTCTTTGAAGTTGAGTGTGGGTGACACTTAGAGCACAGCTCAACTCAGACTAGTTCCATTTCATGTGCCCAATAGCCACACATGGCATATTGAAGAGTACAGTTCTAGAATAACAATGAGTCCAGTTTTAAACTTATTCAATTTGTTTTGGCTGAAGGACATGTAGAAAGCAATGCCTCCAAGTTATCTGAGGTTAAGCATTGGTACCTTGGATGAGAGATTAGGCTAGAAACGGAAATGAAGCACCTATTCACATTGTTAATGCCACAAGCATGGATGACCACTACCAAGCCTAAAATCCTTCCTAGGGGGTCATCTGTTAGGTTAAGGCATTCTTAGGTCCACAAAAAGTTACAGGAAAATATGTTAACCTTGAAGAACAGTTGCTACCACTATTTGGATTTCTCCATGGGCTGATGAGAGAGGAAGAGAAATTACATTATGCTTTCATTCCTGATTAAAGCCCAGTTACTTAACAGTGACTGTATCCTATTTACTTATTTATTTTTTTAAGTTTTTTTCTTTAAAAATTACTTAGCTACAGATAACTTGTCTAATTTTTTTTAGTAAATTTATTTTATTTATTTATTTTTGGCTGTGTTGGGTCTTTGTTGCTGCGCACAGTCTTTCTCTAGTTGCGGTGAGCAGGGGCTACTCTTCATTATGGTGCACAGGCTTCTCATTGAGGTGGCTTCTCTTGTTGCAGAGCACTGGCTCTAGGCATGCAGGATCAGTAGTTGTGCCTTGCGGGCTCTAGAGCACAGGCTCAGTAGCTGTGGCACACGGGCTTAGTCGCTCCGCAGCATGCAGGATCTTCCCGGACCAGGTATCAAACTCGTGTCCCCTGCACTGGCAGGCAGATTCTTAACCACTGCGCCACCAGGGAATTCCCCCTATTTATTTTTAATAATAATTAAAAGTTAATAGACAGGGCTTCCCTGGTGGCGCAGTGGTTGAGGGTCTGCCTGCCAAGCAGGAGACACGGGTTCGTGCCCTGGTCCGGGAAGATCCCATTTGCCACGGTGTGGCTGGGCCCGTGAGCCATGGCCGCTGAGCCTGCACGTCCGGAGCCTGTGCTCTGCAACGGGAGAGGCCACAAAAAAAAAAGTTAATAGACAAGCAGAGTTGTAATAATCATCAAAGGAATGTAAAGATAGTTTTATGTTGGTACTTGAACCAGAAAAACACTGACAGTGAATTGTGAAGCAAAAGAGACAATCATGGGGTGTGTGTGTGTGTGTGTGTGTATGACCAGTGAGGCCACATGACCTGCTCAGGAAGGACTGACTTTGCTGTTGACTCAGAAATCCAAAAAGATTTCCAGAAGACACACACTGGAGAACAGGGAGGAACAAGGAGATAGAATTGCAGGGCAGGAATTGATAAGATATTGAAACTGTCACCAGATACTTTGGTTGATCTACCCCAAAGGGGCTATCTAATGAGCCTTCTCACAGCCCATAGGAAAAAGTCCCCCCAAATTAAATCATTTTCAGGGCTCTACACACAGTGGAAACTGCTTACTCTCATGGCATCCATCTATGACAACTAGACTGTGAAATGTAAAGTTATTACACCTTTGAATCGATTTATTTTGTCTTTTGATGAGTAAAATGGACGGATTAAGCACCCAGACATTGATTCTACCATACGTAGGCTTGGAGTCTGGCTCTACCATCTGACCTGGAGCCTAATCTCTCTAAACCTTGACTTACTGAAATGGAAACATGACGGCCCATCATTCACAGGAGTGTTGTAAGGCTTGAGCGAGGCATGCAAGCCTCTAGGCTCAGTGCCAGGCACCTCGTTGTTATTGTCATTTGTTCTAAACTCTCTCCCTACAAGGTTTTAACTTGGCAGATCATAACCAAGAATAAGCATTTGGATGATTCTATACATTTTGCTCCATATTATGCATTTAATTACGTTGGGTAGTTGCCGGGAAAGAATCAATAAAAATGCCAACAAGGAAGGCAATTTTTACAAACATTATTACCATGTTCAAACATAGAAGTGGAAGGGGAAAATGTATTCTGGCTTCATGAGAAGAATCTTTAAGGTAGCATTGTGATTCCCACTGTGACACAATAGAATCTTCTGGGGATGGGAATTCAATATAAGGAAATTAAGTTCTGAGCCTCATTCAAGGGAGTTTAGCTATTAAAATATGAACATATGGCCTCACTTATCAGATAGTTCCCGGTCCTGAGAAACTACTCTGGCTTCCCCTCTATGTACCTCAGATTTCTCATCTGTAAAGCAAGAGCACTGTACTAAGATCCTGCATTTCCTTCTGCTTCTCACATCTTAGGATTCTATGTCTGTAGCAGAATTGAGTTCTGCAGATTCAATTAATGAGCATTTGACAGAATGAAAATAATTAGCTTTTGAAGGTCGTTCCTTGCCTGGGAAGGGAGATCCTCCCTATCATTCTTGGGATTATAGGATGCAGGATCAAAAGGAAATGATGTGTGTGAGGGTAACAGAAGGAACATGAGGATATGGGGAGAGAGAGGGCAGAGAAACTGGAAGGGAGAGTCTGCAGATTGAGAGGTAGCTAGGAGAAAGCAGGAAAAGAGAGAACTTGAAAGTCCTTAGGGATTATGTTTCCACTTCAGTTGTTGAGACATATTTACAAAGGATTTGGTTTATTTTTAAATGACTGTACATAGCTGGATGTGTTTTGATAAAACACTAGTCCTAGACCAACCAGGGCACCCCCCCCATCACCCCCTCACCTGTGGCATTATCAGCCTTCCTACTGGCTGCAGAGAGTCCAACAGTCACCTGGTCAGGTTTACCCCCTTTCAGATTGATATACCCCTCCCCACCCCACATGTACTCTAAGGCAGCAGTCCCCAACCTTTTTGGCACCAGGGACTGGTTTCGTGGAAGACAATTTTTCCACAGACCTCGGGGGCGGGGGTGTGGCGACGGTTCAGGCTATGCGAACGATGGGGACCGATGGGGGGCGGCAGATGAAGCTTTGCTCGCTTGCCCGCTGCTCACCTCCTGCTGTGCAGCCCAGTTCCTAAGAAGCCAAGGTCCGGGGGTTGGGGACCCCTGCTCCAAGGTACTCTCTTACATAATATTATTGAATATATCCCAAAGGTAGCTATTCGACCTTTTTGATCTGGGAAAACCTAAGATGACAAAAGTCTAGTTATTTCCTTTTCTTACACAGTTCATAATTTTCTTTACCTAGACTCATGTCAATCGTTTGCACAGGACATAAGCAATGGGCAGGATGTATTTTTTTCTTTTCGGAGGTTTAATTCCTCTCTTTTTTTTCCTTGTGTGCTTCAACTCTTCTTAATGATTTTAAATTGAAATTGGAAAATAATTAACAATTGATGAGAGAGTTCCTCCCACTCTCTCTCCCTTCCGTTTTTTGGGTAGCTACAGGACAATATTCAAACACAGTTTAGGCACTGTCTCTCCAGAAGCTCTTTTGACTTCTCTCTTTGCACTTGACACCTTGTGCAAAGCCCATCACATCACTTACTACACTGTTTTGAAATGACTCAGGTAGTGGCCACCAACCTCCCTGGTAATCACTATCTCATTCACCTCCTTTTCCACAATGCCAGGCACAGTATCTGGCACTGAGCAAGTCCCAGCAAGTACTTGTTATCGTCAACCACCTGATGAACAGTGAATTTTGAAGCAGTTCCTAAAGAATCCCTTATGTCCATTTTCCTTTACTGAAGCCCAAAAGGGTGGGGAAAATAGGGAAAGTCCCTCTCTAGGTTCGCATGGGAACCAAAATAAATGCAGTAACAATTAGAAGAGAAATGAACATACTAAAAATATCATTTTACAAAGTAAAAAGAATGTCACTTCTTTAAATATTCACATTATATTTGCTGCCCTTTCTTTTAGGAAAACGTTTAAGACAGCTTATAAAATGATAGCTTTTTATTACTTACAAAGCTTACCTCCTTTATCCTAATAATACAATTTATTTGTATAGTGTTATGGACCAAGTGTTTATGTCCCCCCAAAATTCATTTGTTGAAATCCTAACTCCCAATATGATGGTGGAGCCTTTGGGATGTAATTAGGTCACAAGGATGGAGCCATCATGAAAGAGACTTGTGCCCTTGTAAGAACAGACAGGAGAGAAATAATCTTTCTCTCAGCCATATGAGGATGAATGAGAAGCTGGCAGTCTGAAAACTAGGAAGAGGACTCTCATCAGACACCAGAACTGCAGGCACCTTGATCTTGGACTTCCCAGCCTCCAAGAACCGTAAGAAATAAATGTCTGTTGTTTAAGTCCCCCAGTCTACGATATTCTGTTATAGCAGCCCAAACTGACTGTGGCAGAACAAAAAATATATAGGTCCTTGCAGGGTCTGTATCTATGACCCTCTCTCTCTTCTTTTCATTTATTCATTTTTTTTTTTTTTTTTTTACAAGCACAAACAACAACCTGCCAGACACCATGGCCAGCTCTGGGGACACAACCATGAGTAAGAGGAATTCTTCCCTCACAGAGTTCACAGTCTAACAGGAGAAATAGACAACTTAAAAAGCAAGCAAACAAATAAACACATCCTTACCAACTGCACAGGGGAGGTGCAGGAACTAGAAAGGAGCTCTGATGGAGACTAACAGAGGAAGAGTGGGGATGGGCATCTCTTAGGATGAGGCATTTAAGATGAGAAGGGTCTGGTCTATGAAGAGCTGGGGGAGGACTGTTCCAGGCAGGTACAAAGAGCTGCAGGCAGAGAGAGTCAGGGGGCTGAGGAATGGAAAGAAGGTTCATGTGGCCCTTAGCAGAGTACAAAAGAAAGAAACTGACTATGTGTGGTGGAGAGGATTTCAGTCACTGAAGCACTATTAGCCAGGAGTGTTATAATCCAATATACATTTCAAAGATCATGTGGTTGCTGCACAGACAACAGTTTTGACAGGGTGAGTCACAAAATGTAAAAGCCAGGAATGAGATTTTCAAGAATTTCAACGAGAGCTAGTGGTGGTTTAGACAATGATAGTGGCAGTAGAGACAGAGAGATGTAAAAGCGCTTGAGGAATATTTTGAAAGGACTTCTTGTGTCATTTCTCTGTTCAAAACCCATTGATGGCTCTTCTTATGACTCAGTGTAAGGTAAGGATTCTGCAGGATCTGCCCCTCCCCTCACCACTCTGCTCTCATCTCCCTCTCATTCCAACCACACTCACCTCCTTGCTGTTTCTTGAACATTAAAGCCATGCTGTCAGCTATTCTCTTCCCTCTGCCTGAAATAATTTTCCCCAGGATGTTTTACCAGCTTCCTCTCATGGTTCACCCCTTCAACTCTTCTCCCCTTTGCGCAAATGAATCTCATTAAAGCCCTCCATGACCAAGTTCTTTAAGACTGCGTGCCCCTACGCTGGCAATCCTTATAACCCTTCCTGCCTTAATGTTCTTCTTGGCACTTTCCACCTTCTAACATGTTGTGTTATTTCGTTGTTTTTTTTTTTCACTGTCCAGCTCTTTGCACTGGAATGGGAGAAGCTTCCATGAGATACCCAGAATGTGGAACAGAGTGTGCTACATGATAGGGACTCAACAAATTTTGTTTTATAAATGTAGGGGGTCAGGGAAGGAATCAAGAATGACTCCCAGGTTTCAGGTATAAACAATTGGGTTATGCTTTTTAATGAGATGGGTAAAACTAGGGAGGGGATTGTTTTGTTTTGTTTTGTTTTGCTGTACACGGGCCTCTCACTGCTGCAGCCTCTCCTGCTGCGGAGCACAGGCTCCGGACGCGCAGGCTCAGGGGGCATGGCTCACGGGCCCAGCCGCTCCATGGCATGTGGGATCTTCCTGGACCGGGGCACGAACCCACGTCCCCTGCATCGGCAGGCAGACTCTCAACCACTGCACCACCAGGGAAGCCCGGAAAGGGGTTGTTTTTATCCTATGATAGAATGAAAACAAGTTCAGCACCATTTTATTCTATGATAAAGTTAGTGTTTAGAATAAAATGGGTTTGAACTTGTTTTCTTCCGCAAAGTGGGAAATACTGATTTTGTAAAAACCTTGAGAGATCCAAGTAGAACAGCTAAAGGGAGAGTTTGATTCTCCCTTTCTCTAGCTCTCTCCCTTCTCCCTCCTTCCCTCCACTACTTGCTCCCTTCCTACACACATTCTTGGGCCTTCCTCATCCTGAAGTAGCCTCCACCTTTTTCCAGAATGAGCCCTACATCTTAACTCTTCCCCTTGTTGCCTACTAGCACTTCCTACAATTGCTTATATCTGTCACTTCCAAGCATTCATAATCTGGCTTCTGAGTCCCCTGCAAACAAACACAGTAACTTTATCATAGAATAAATCCTTCTAGTAATTTTCCTCAATTTACCCTTCCAAACTACTCTCTCACTTAAAACTACATGAACTATCCTCTGGGCTAATAAATCTAGAGCAAACACATACTCCCCTTCACCTACTTGTTCAGGTCTTTTTCTCTTTAGTAGGCTCACCTCATTCCTCTCCATTATCCTTTTCAATTAAGCATGGGATTTAAGCTGCAGTGACATGAGATAACTAGTGGCTTTGGACCAAAAAGACTGCTAGAAAGCCTTTGGTGAATAAAATAAACACTGGTATTTCATTGCAGAGCCATGAACTCCTTAAAATGCATTTTTAATTGCTCCCTTAACACTTTCATCTTGATGTTAGGCATCCTGCTCCTTGCTGGCCTGTTAGAAGAGAACTCTTTCAATTTTCTGTTTGAATGATACACTGTTGTGGAGAGGATTAAATGGGGGTAATACATACAAAGCAATTAGGTCTGTGCCTGGTGTCTAACAGATGCTCAATAGATGTTAACTGTTCTGAATTATAAAAGCCTTCTCCCTCTGCCTGTTATCAGATTGGGGCTCATCCAAAGAGAAGTCCCCCAAAAGGATCTTCAAGATCAAGGTGAAGCCTTCCCCTTCCTTAAAAAATTTCAATTGCCACTTCATACCATAAAGCCTGTTAATCTTCATCTGTTTTCAGCCAGAGACCTAATAAAGGGGTTGAACTTGTTTTCTTAGAGACACTGAAAAATTAATTTTAACAAAACAGGATGGTTAGTAAACTAAGAACAATGTATCTTATAATTGTGCTTTCTCAACTACAGGAGTACAGTGATAAGTAGAAAGTGAGAACGTGAGCCCTGAATAACATCTTAGAAGTCATCTGTCTAATTTTTCATTTTCTTGTTCTTATAGGAAATTAAAGTCCTATAGGAGAAAAGTTATTTGCCTAAGGTTATGTAGTGAGTTTGAGGAGGAGCCAGGATGAAACCAAGGTTTCCAAATTGCCATCCAGTGCCCTTCAGACTTCTTTCCTTCACTGGCAGGAGATTCCTCACACAGAGTTGCGGCCAAATCTTATTGTTGGGGTCTCACTCCACACAGGGACAGAGAAAGGGGATCCTCAGTCTGTGGAGGATCCAAGACACGACAGTCCCCCCTCACTTATGCTAACATCTCAGGAAAAGAGAGAGGGCCAGAAACCAGTGCAAACTTTCTTGTTGGTCATGGGCTCCTTAGATTAATTCAGATTTGATCTAAACCAAATGCCAATTTACAGAATCAAGAGCAAGCCAAGGATGGGATAGCGGTGGGGAAGGGAAGTGGTATGCATATTCCACACTGTGCTTCTTTAAGGCAAGGACCGTATTTTTGTAATCTTGCATTTCTCAATATTCATTGAATGAATGAATAAATTCTCAGCCTTTCTCCAGCATTATCTTAAAACAATATGTTAAACATATTCTAAACCTGTCAGAGCATCAGTCAGAGTTATATTAACCTGACAATGTAAGAACTAGACAAAATTAAGAGCTGAAAAATAAAGTTGACCAAAAACTGTGTTCCAAATAAAGGTGCCTAATGGACTCATTTTCCAGCTCATTTATCTGATCTAATGCAATTTCCCAGTTCTGTGTTTGTCTTAAAAGTCTTCCTATTTTGACAATTTTTAAACAAAATGTACATAGTCCCTCCATTCATGGAGGGAAGACAAAAATAAAATGATCACAAAAATAAATGTGTAATTACAACTGCAGTAAGTAGTATGAAACAGGGGGAGCTAGGAGCAACAATGACCTAATTAACAGAGGTCAAGCTTTCAGAATGTGGGAAGTGATTCTCTGTTGCAACTCAAACTCTTCTCCATGTTTGAGTTCTGAGTTTAGTTCTAACTGCCCTCATTTTAAGACCTGAGCAAGAAATTCTCCTATTGCCTCCACAGTTAGTCTGACTTTTCAAGTGCCATTTTTTTAGGGGCCCTGCTTCGCTTCAAAGCAGGAGGAGGAACAGATAAAAGGAAACTATATTTCATTCATTCATCAAACATCTATGGAGTCCCTGCTATGTGTCGAGCACTTTGCTAGAGCTTAGGATACAACAGGTGGTGAAAAGGACGACCATGGTTTCTCTTCTCCTGATGCTTGCAGTTTTGTAGGAGATCAGGTGTAATTACCTGATCTCACAAATAAAGACATAAATACAAATTATAAGTGCCCAAAAGTACAAGAACCTATGAGAAAACATACTTTAATTCCAATTATGGTTCTTGAAAGGCTTTTCTAAGAACTGAAGTTCACATTGAGATTTTCAACCACTTTATTAAGGTATGATTGGCATGCTAAAAAGCTGTACCTATTTAATCTGTACAACTCAGTGAGTTTATAAAACTGACTTGAAACCATCACCACCACCATAACCGTAGACATATCAATCATCTCTTAAAGTTTCCTCCTGTTCTCTGTATTATTTTGTGTGTGTGTGGTAAGAACATTTAACATAAATATCTACCCTCTTAGCAAATTTAAAGTGTACAATACAGTAATGTTAGCTATAAGCACCATACTGTATAGTGGATCTCCAGAACTTACTTATCTTGCATAACTGAAACTGTATCCTTTGACCATCTCCTCCCCATTTCTCGCTTCCTAGAACCCCTGACAATAACCATTCTACTCTCTGCTTCTTTGAGTTTGATTATTTTAGATTCTGCATGTACGAGAGATTATAAAGTATTTGTCCTTCTGTGTTCGGCTTATTTCAGTTAGCATAATATCCTCCAGGTCCATCCAGCTTGTTGCAAATAGCAGGGTTTCCTTCTTTTTTAAGGCTAAAAAATAGCCACATGCTAAAGAATGAAACTGGACCACTATCTCACACCATACACAAAATCAACCAAAACATAAGACCTGCAACCATAAAACTCCTAGAAGAAAACACAGGTAGTAAGCAACTTGACATAAATCTTGGCAGTAACTTTTGGATTCAACACCAAAAGCACAGACAACAAAAGCAAAAATATACAAGTGGGGCTACATCAAACTAAAAAGTGTCTGCACAGCAAAGGAAACCATCAACAAAATAAAAAGGCAACCTACGGAAGAGGAGAAAATATTTGCCATATAACATATAGGCTGTATATCTAATAGGAGGTTAATAACCAAAATATATAAAGAACTCAAGCAATTCAACAGCAAGTTAAAAAATAGCATGACTTAAAAATGGACAAAGGACTTGAATAGGCATTTCTCCAAAGAACACATACAGATGGCCAACAGGTATACAAAAAGGTGCCAACATCACTAATCACCAGGGAAATGCAAATCAAAACTTGATGACGTATCACCTCACACCTGCCAGAATGGCTATTACCAAGAAGATGAGAGGTAACAAGTGCTGGCAAGGATGTAGAGAAAAGGGAACCCTTCTGCACTGTTGGTGGGAATGTAAATGGGTACAGACATCATGGAAAGCAGTATGGAGATTCCTTAAAAAATTAAAAATAGAATTACAAATTTGAGATTCAAAGAATATGTAATAGTTAACAAAGCAGAGAGGAGTGATGCCATGTTATAAATACTGAAAAGACAGTATCATCAAGCCAGGTTGTTCCTGGCAAATCATTTGACATAATGATTTAAACTGTAAATTGGAGAGAACTGAGTATTCCAAAGTAATGAGTTAAATTGCTAGGGCCAGTGAGCCAAATCTGGCCCCACTGCCTATTTTTGTACAGCTCATGAGATAAGATTGATTTTTACTTTTTAAATGGTTGGAAAAAAATCCAAAGAAGAAGAATAGTTCATGACATATGAAAATGATATGAAATGTAAATTTCAGTTCCATAAATAAAGTTTCATTGCAACATGGCCACACCCCTTCTTTTACATGTTGTCTATGGCTCTTTTCATGCTACAGCAGCAGAACTGAGTAGTTGTGACAGAGAATACATGGCCTGCAAAGCCTAAAGTATTTGCTATCTGGCCCTTTACAGAAAAAGCTTGCCATAAATTTTTTTCTGGATTATAAGAAAGTGTTTCTTTTGAGAAGATTAAATTGTCAGTGTTGAAGTTGCTGCTTGAGGGAAGCATTTATATGTTTAAACTAGTGGAACTATACTGGTTCCAGGAAAAGTGCCTTCAACATGTGTAAAGGTGACTGGCCTGTTCTCTGGCCCCAGGTGTCCCTAAGAGATAACTGAGGCCTCAGTTGAAGCCTTCACTCCCATATCATAAGCCACTTTGCCCCTGCTAGGATGCGGCAGTTACTTGCAGGGGTAGGAACATGTGAGTTCCACTTGCAGTGCCCCATCTGGGAAAAAAACAAAAACAAAAACAATGTGGGACATGTCATCTCCCATGTCAGAAGCAGACAGCCAGCATCTGGTGACATCAAGGCTGCCAGGGCCTGGGATCCTCACTTCCTTCATCCTGCTGCTCAGACACGGGAAGGGTAAAAAGGAGGTTGCAGTTTCTGCAGTGCTAACATTCTCTACACCCCTCTGTCAGGGTCAGTGGCTCTGAGGTAAAGGGTGTGAGCAAAGAAAGGCATACATGTGTGAATCTGAGAATTTGCAGAAACAGGGCTAAGAAGTTCAAAACAGAAAATAATCCTGCTTTAGTCCCCCCCTTGGGAAGGAACATTATAAAGAGGGGAAGAGTATACCAGGCAGAGGGAACAGCATGCTCGTTGTTTCCCAAGTGAGAAGGAGCTTGATGTGGTGAAGAACAGCAAAGAGGCTGGTGTGGCAGGAGCTCAAAGAGCAAGGTAGAGAGTACAGGAGATGAGGTCAAAGAGAGGCTGGAGTCAGATTATATGAGGCCGTCTTAGGATATTGAACTTCATCATAAGTGTCATCAGAAATCGTGGAAGGGTTTTAAGCTCTGGAAATTGATTGAAGATATTGAAATGTATGCCTTATTATATTTTCCAAAAATGGCCACAGCAAATATCCCATCCCACATGCTCGTCTTTCAATATGAAGTAGATACTCCTCCAGAGAGTGATGAGGTCTATCTTTCCTCCCCTTGAATCTGGGTGAGACTGTGACTAGAAGTGACCTCACATGACTTCCTAGGCTAGGTCATAAAAAGGGTTGCAGCTTCCACCTGGTCCTCTTAGAACCCAGCCGTCATGCTATGAGGAAGCAGGGAGACTGCATGGAAAGACCACGTGTGATGTTCCTGCCAACAGCCCCACGGAGGCCCCAGTAGACAGCTAGCATTAACCTCTAGACATATAAGTGAGTAAGCCTTGAGATGATTCCAGCCCCCAGCTGTTGAGTCACTTCAGGCCTTCTGGTGTTTCCAACTCAAGTCCTAGACATTGTGAAGCAGAGGCAAACTTCCCTTGACTTCCTGACTTCCAGAATCTGAAGCATAATAAAACGGTGGTGTTTTGTGCCACTAGCATGCAAGGGGGCAGGAACTAGGTTACACATCAACAGATAACCAAAACAAGAGACTAAAAATCTTAAAGTCTAGGTTTCTTAAAAACCTCTCTTGTAAATTCCCTTGCTTTTTTAGTTTGTAGAATATCTATTGGTAATAATTCCCCTTTGGTGTTTAACCTAACTGCATAGGACTACATAGAACTTTCTCCAGGCCTTAACTAAGGCTGCCACTATTAATTTTGTTCCAAGGGCTTCAGCTCACAAGTTCACTTCTTTTTCAGAACCTAAAAACTCATAGTATAACCTGAGAGAGCATTTGAAAAAGACATCTTAACAGAATTTGCAATTTTATCTTTCTTCCCTTCAGAGGTATGGGTGCTTGAAGGGGGGAAGAAACCTGGTAAGCCAAAATCACTGTTAGTAGCTACCGAAGATTAGAAAAGGCATGAATATTATATGCAAATCTAGTTTTACCTAGCTGCAAAAAAACTTGGGTGAAATGAACACCTGCTCACAAACTGTCACCTTTCTCACAAAACTTGGCATGATTCACTATTCAATCTGCATGCAGATTTGATCAGAACACTGCTTTCTTACTCATCATAGCCTGTTTTCTTGGAAACAGATCCCTCCTAGGATTGCAGGAAGTTTGACGTCAACTCTCAGGTTTCCCCAAGTGCTGGCAGGGAACTGCTGCTCTGTGGGTATCTTGTGCCAGCCACTTTCTTGCCCACTACCTACCTGCCCATCCTTCTTGCCCTGTTACTACAAGGAGGAGGCTTCTAGCTAACAGAAAGGAAGAAGAAGGTAATTAACCATCTGTCTGCTCTGGTTCCTGGCCCGTGGCTTAGCAGCCTCTTCATTCATAAAGAGGAGCAAGTAGATAGTAGGTCCCCCAGTGACTGCTGTTTTTCCACCAGAAAGGAGTCATCACCTTCAAAGGGAAGAGAAACTTACTCTGCTTTTGATAGGATTTTCTGCTGCTTTTTTCAAGCACTGTTTGACTTAAATATAATAGTGAACCTTCTGGATTGAATACTTTTCATTTCTAAGAGCACATCAATTCCAATTTACTTCTGAAATTCTACTTTCATGAAATAACCTGTTTTGTGGTCATACGTGATTCTGGCTTTTATAAGAGAACTTATTGAGCTGCTGAAGACTGATGAGGTGTGTGTGTGTGAAAGGGTTTTGCAAAGCCTAAAAAGCCATGGTAAAGGAAGAAGAATCCAGTGGACTGTACTACTAACATTTCTGAGCATGTATTAGGTGCCAGGCCACAATGATAAATATAATCCACAAAGGATTTTGCTTAATTCTCCCAACAACCTTATGATTTGAAAGTAAAATTGTCAGCATTTTAAGTTGAGGAAACTGAGGCTTGGAGAGCTTAAGCAACCTTCATGTGATCACACAGCTGGATAGAGACAAAGCTGGGATCCAACCCAGGTCAAACAGCTCCAAAGCCAGCACTTATTGGAAATCCACAGTGGATTCTGACACAAAGCCAGGTTTGAGAACCAACAAATAAGGGTTTCCAGATTTCATTCAGTTCTAATCAGGCAGCAGATCAACCACGCAAAACAGTCTTGCAGGATGTCTGATCTCAGTTGATGAATGATAATCACTTCCCACCATGTTTGCAATTTTTCTTCTTGACTGTTTGGATATGGCTTTTTTAAAAAATCCTTGAAAAGGTGCTTAGCACCTAAAACTACCCCCAGTAGACTATGTAATGTAGCTTCTAATTTGAACTTACTTAGAATGGAATGCACAATAATCATAATATCAAACGTAGGGGCCGCCCAGGATTCGAGTTGGAAAGTCTAGGTTGCGGTTTCTGTTCTGTCCAGATTTGGGTAACTTGGGGCAAAGTCAACTACCCCCACCCCTACTTTGCATGGTCTCATGGGGTGTCAGTCAAGGGCCCCTAACCTCTCTGGACTTAGGGGTGGTTCCATGGCCCATATCAGGGTGATCAGATTCTCTGAGAATATAAGTTTAAAACATGGAATTCTAGGAAAGAACAAAATTGGAACATATTAATTCCCAGGAAAAGACTGAAAAGACGGCTTCAGAGTTTTGCTCCTCGGAGGCCCAGACCTGCTCTTTCTAAGGTCTGGTATGTCGACTTTCCTTGGAATCTGTGACTTATCCCAGATCCTCTCCATAAATTCCTCATTGGCATACATTAGGCAGAGTGGGTTTCTGTTGTTTAAAACCGAATAACCTAGCAGCACAGTTTTTCTTAGAAGAAAAAAGTCAAAACCACAGCCTAGATGGTCCCTAAAGTCTCCTCCAGTCCTAGCACCTCATGGTTTTTATCTTACTGTCTTCCTAGGACTTAAAGTTGTTTCTCTACCAGAGCATCCACCCTTCAGAAGAAGTCTGAAAAGGAAGAAAAAAATCAAGCAGTTTGGCATTTTCCCTACAAGTTTTCAAATAGCTAAAAAGCTGAAAATCTGGTTAAGTCTGCCTGAAATTTCCAGTCTTTGTATTTACTGCAAAATGTGATTATGGTTAAGTCTGAGGAAATTAGAATGAGCTTTGGGGCTAGAGAGATCAGGATTTAAAATTATCACTCCCACTTATTAGTGCTTAATCTTGTATGAGTTGCTTCATCTCTCTGAACCTCAGTTTCCTTATCTGTAAAATGAGTGTGGCAAAATGATGTATTAAGATAGTAAATTGTGTTTTATTCTCACTCCATTTTTACCAAGCCCCCATGCACATATGCATGCGCATTAAGACAAATGTATGTGCACAAATCCTCACACACAAGTACACACATGTGAATTCCAAGAATTCCAGGCCTTTTGTGTCTCTTTGACTCAGAGCGCAAAAAAGATGACTGCAAAAAAAAAAAAACCTGCTTCCGGACCTTGAACTTGTGGAGTGATTCGTGCTAAGAGAGAATGTACTAGAGATAGACAATCCTCAAGACGGAGAAGAGGACATAGATTTTGCATTCCAAAAGCAATACGAACCTGGGCTTCAATTCCCAGGGCCACCCTCAAGGAGGATTCAGGACTTCAGAGGGATCTCTCAGAGGGAAAGTCTAGTCTCAGCAAAGATTTTCCACCAAGCTTAGCATGTAAAACAACTTATTGCCCATGCAAATGTGGACAAAATAGGTATTGGTGGCCACCATAAGAAAGTGGGACCAGATAATTAATTCTTTTTTTTTTTTAACACCTTTATTGGAGTATAATTGCTTTACAATGGTGTGTTAGTTTCTGCTTTATAACAAAGTGAATCAGTTATACAGATACATATGTTCCCATATCTCTTCCCTCTTGCGTCTCCCTCCCTCCCACCCCCCCCATCCCACCCCTCCAGGCGATCACAAAGCACCAAGCTGATCTCCCTGTGCTATGCGGCTGCTTCCCACTAGCTATCTACCTTACATTTGGTAGTGTATATATGTCCATGCCTCTCTCTCGCTTTGTCACAGCTTACCCTTCCCCCTCCCCACATCCTCAAGTCCATTCTCTAGTAGGTCTGTGTCTTTATTCCTGT
The DNA here is from genome assembly GCF_005190385.1 of Monodon monoceros. NCBI lineage: Eukaryota > Metazoa > Chordata > Mammalia > Artiodactyla > Monodontidae > Monodon > Monodon monoceros. Next base: position 124,942,619 of record NW_021703768.1, read on the forward strand.
CTTACCCCTAGGTTCTTCATGACATTTTTCTTTTCTTAAATTCCATATATATGTGTCAGCATACGGTATTTGTCTTTCTCTTTCTGACTTCACTCTGTATGACAGACTCTAGGTCTACCCACCTCATTACAAATAGCTCAATTTCGTTTCTTTTTATGGCTGAGTAATATTCCATTGTATATATGTGCCACATTTTCTTTATCCATTCATCCGATGATGGACACTTAGGTTGTTTCTATCTCCGGGGCTATTGTAAATAGAGCTGCAATGAATGTTTTGGTACATGACTCTTTTTGAATTATGGTTTTCTCAGGGTATATGCCCAGTAGTGGGATTGCTGGGTCATATGGTAGTTCTATTTGCAGGTTTTTAAGGAACCTCCATACTGTTCTCCATAGTGGCTGTACCAATTCACATTCCCACCAGCAGTGCAAGAGTGTTCCCTTTTCTCCAAACCCTCTCCAGCATTTATTGTTTCTAGATTTTTTGATGATGGCCATTCTGACTGGTGTGAGATGATATCTCATAGTAGTTTTGATTTGCATTTCTCTAATGATTAATGATGTTGAGCATTCTTTCATGTGTTTGTTGGCAGTCTGTATATCTTCTTTGGAGAAATCTCTATTTAGGTCTTCCGCCCATTTTTGGATTGGGTTGTTTGTTTTTTTGATATTGAGCTGCATGAGCTGCTTATAAATTTTGGAGATTAATCCTTTGTCAGTTGCTTCATTTGCAAATATTTTCTCCCATTCTAAGGGTTGTCTTTTGGTCTTGTTTATGGTTTCCTTTGCTGTGCAAAAGCTTTTAAGTTTCATTAGGTCCCATTTGTTTATTTTTGTTTTTATTTCCATTTCTCTAGGAGGTGGGTCAAAAAGGATCTTGCTGTGATCTATGTCATAGAGTGTTCTGCCTATGTTTTCCTCTAAGAGTTGGATAGTTTCTGGCCTTACGTTTAGGTCTTTAATCCATTTTGAGCTTATTTTTGTGTATGGTGTTAGGGAGTGATCTAATCTCATACTTTTACATGTACCTGTCCAGTTTTCCCAGCACCACTACTGAAGAGGCTGTCCTTTCTCCACTGTATATTCCTGCCTCCTTTATCAAAAATAAGGTGACCATATGTGCATGGGTTTATCTCTGGGCTTTCTATCCTGTTCCATTGATCTATCTTTCTGTTTTTGTGCCAGCACCATACTGTCTTGATTACTGTAGCTTTGTAGTATAGTCTGAAGTCAGGGAGCCTGATTCCTCCAGCTCCATTTTTCGTTCTCAAGATTGCTTTGGCTATTTGGGGGACCAGATAATTTGTATGTGACTCTAAGAAGGGAGAGCAACTCCCCCAAAATCATGAGGATTGAATTTCTTGTCCTCCTGTCAAAATGGGGACTCAAGAGTCAGATTTCATTTGATTCAAAGAAAATAATTTGACATTTCTCATCAAATATATATATATATATATACACACACACACACACACACACACACACATACAGTTATATAAATATTTGCTTACAGGAAAAAATATATATTTGTTAATTAGAATGGAATTATGCAATATACATTTACCACTTACTTTTTTCAATTTACAATATATTTTGTATCCTTTCCATAGCAATACATATAAATATGTGTAATTATTTTTTAGTAGAAGTACTACATGTTCATGGTTAAGCAAATTCCTTATGTAGAAGGCATAAAATACAAAGTAAAAATCTCCCACCCAGTTGCAGAAGTAACCACTGCTCATCATTCCATGTGTAATCCATTTGAATATTTTAAGCATATGTGAGTATATCTTATGTTTGCTTTTAATTAGTCTTAACCAAGATCAGTTATTATGGTCCCAATTTCTTCTCTCCATGTGTCTATCTGAACTGTCTGTCACCCAGAAGATCCTATGGTCTAATTTTTAAGTCAGTCCCTAAATGGAAGAATGATTAGAAAAAGGGACCTCAGCAAAAAATTTCTATTTCTAAACATATGGACACCAAGGGAGGAAAGCAGCTGCAGGGGTGGTGGTTGTGTGATGAATTGGGAGATTGGGATTGACATGTATACACTAATATGTATAAAATGGATAACTAATAAGAACCTGCTGTATAAAAGAATAAATAAAATTAAATTAAAAAATTAAAAAATAAATTTCTATTTCTAATAGGACTAGATATTATGTTTTCTAAATCTTTTTTAAACCATATATCATAGACAGTGATTAAAACAAGAATATACAGGCAACTAAAAAATATACATAATTTTGAGTGTGATCTAGCATTAAAAACAAGCCATAAATGGCTTTCTTCAACAAGCCCCACATACTTATTCTCAATAATGATGGTCCCAAGTCCATTTTTCATGCTTACAAACCTGTAATGGAAAAGACTTCCTAGTCTGTTTATTTAACACATCCCTCATTTATCACAGCTCTGCTAGTCCTAGTTATCCAGGCCAAAAGTAATTCAGGGACCTAAATACTGCTCATGACCAATGGAATTTTCAGAAAATACAATTTTAAAAACAATTTTGACTATGTATCCAGTCTTCTCTGTATTCACTACAATGATTTGTCTGTAGAGGAATCTTGACCATGCCAAGAACTTAGCTCAAGACCACACTGCATTAAGCCCCACTTGACACTACCGTTATTTGTTTGGTCATACAATTCCCAGGATTGTCCCTAAAAGGAACTCAAATGCCATAGAAAACAGTGTGCACTTCTGTAGGTAACAGGAAGTCAGCGAAAGCTTTCAAGTAAGTGAAAGGCACACACTGGTCTGCCTTTTGAAAAGGTGGATTTAGCTGCTTCAGGAAGAGGTATTAAAGTGACTGAAAGCTAGAGGTGAGGCCCAAATCCATGGTCCAGGCAGGATATGGTGAAGGCCCAAATCTGGAAAGTCCCAGTAGACTAGGCAGATCCAGGAAGATAAAATCAGTAGGATTTTTTGATATTATACTAGGTAAGACAATAAAAAGGGTCAAAATAACCTCAAGGTTCGCAACTTAAGTGGTCCAATAGTGGCTAGAATTCTAATGCTGGGGGAGAAGCACTCTTAAGGGTGAGAATGGGCAATAAGGAGTTCCATTAAGGAAAGTTGAATTTAGAACGCTTATTAGGTATCCTCCATTTCAGGTATAAAGTGAGCAAGGAAAATAACCCATCATGGAAATCACGACAATGGTAGGAGAAGCATTCATGGCAAGGAAGGGGATCATATGAGAGATGTTGCAGAGATTCAAAGGGACACATTGAGAACTTTCCACAATTTCATTCCCAGGGTCACAAGATTCATTTTTATCTGAACTTGTTATACTCAACAAAGAAGCTGACAGTGGAACCCATCAGCTGAGCCCAGGGACTCCCAGGGCTTATGCTACTAAACTTCATCTACTTACAAATATCAAAATGATGCCGGGGGGGCTTCCCTGGTGGCGCAGTGGTTGGGAGTCCGCCTGCCGATGCGGGGGACGTGGGTTCGTGCCCCGGTCCGGGGGGATCCCGAATGCCACGGAGAGGCTGGGCGCATGAGCCATGGCTGCTGGGCCTGCGCGTCCGGAGCCTGTGCTCCGCGGCGGGAGGGGCCACAGCAGTGAGAGGCCCGCGTACCGCAAAAAAAAAAAAAAAAAAAAAAGATGCCAGGGACAAAGGCTTCCCCTTCTGAAAGGAAACCTAAGAGCCAGCTTTCTCCCTCTGCCTTCCAGATGGCATTATACATGTCGATTAGAAATATTCAGGAAGTGTTTTCCTCTTCGTAACCAAGAGAAATATTTTCCTTCTTTGGAGCCTGCTCCCACTTTCTCTCCCTTCCCAAATTATCCATGACCGGTCCCTTGCACTGTTTGTGCTCTTGGTAGATACTCTGCAGTGGACAGATAAGGATGGGGCTCAGTGACGTACATTTCTCTGCTGGTTTCCTTAGAAATGCCCCAGCAGGCTTCCAGCTCCCCTACAAACCTGCTTCTGAGTCAGCTTGCTTTCGGCTACAGTCCAGGCTCTGCCAGAACATCACTTTTAAAATAATAATTACTCTTTTTCCTTCATGGCACTTTATAGTTTATAAAGATCTTTCATAGTCTTTACTTCATTTTGCCTCCACAGTAAAATCTTACGGAGAAAATATTAATATAACCATTTTACGGGTAAAGAAATCGAGGATCACAAAAATATAGTGACTTGCCTAGATTGCATAGCAATAAGTCAACAGAAGGGTATGAGGCTTGGAAACAGGGGCTCATGGAGTTTGTTCACCTTGGGCAACAGTGGTCACTGAGTCACAGTCAGATTTCCCCATGCAGTCCGAAGACTTCAGATAGGGGTTATTCCAGCCCACGATAAAATAAGGGGCAGATCTTTTCTCTGAATTAAGATATGTTCCAGATTTACTGACAACGTCTAGTTCATGGACAGTAATGATAAAAGGCTTCTTAATTCAGCCACCAGCTTCTGTCCCAGGCAGCATTAGTGGTCAAAATACAACAGTTTCTTTAGTGCTCATCACATAGTAAGAACTGTACTATGGTCTCATCACAGGTGTGCTCCTACAGTTACTCAATGTGTAAACTTAATTTTGCTTTAACTGTTGATTCACACTGTTACAGCAGTTTGTCAGGTGTAACGCTGAATTGAATGGTTTACTGAAATAACGTAGAGTTGGTAGAACATGCTTCGAATAATTGGTACAGCTCAGTACCCAGCTGGCATCTAAGAAAGGATGCATGTTTGCTGGCATATGGCTGCATGAGTATAGGAGGAGCAGGAGAGAGCACTAAAAGGCTCTCCCCTAGGAGCTCCCCAATGCAGATGGGTGATGAATTTACACAGTACAAACTATGGATGCTTCTACAGACTATCTGAGGCACCGGTACCTGGGATTAGTGTTTACACTGCAGTTATTGCTGACTTGTTTAGAGCTCTTTGAATCTCTTTCTTGATCCCTTGAGGGAAGCTCTAAACTTTTAGTGTTTGAATGTAAGCCACATACACAAAAACCTGAACACTGCTGTTCTAACGTCTATTTCTGGAAAAAATCAAAATTAATATTTAAGATATTCGATTGTAAAACATCCTTAAAATGTCATCAGAAAAAATTAAATGGCCATTGAGTTAAATTACACATCCAAATTTAGACTCTATCTGCAAAAAGATATACCATTTACCCCACCTGACTCACTGGCAGGAGTATCACCACCTCACAAGACAGTCTGATTTTTCTACCACATACTATACCCTATTTCTTACAATTATTCTAGAGTATTTTTCAGGGTCAGTATCACTGTGGCCTGCAGGTCACAGATTTCCTCTTATTTTTGTGGACAGAGGATCACAAGCCTCTGCTTGGATCCTTCCAGAAACGAAAATGTCCACCACCTCCTGAAGTAGAACATTCTTAATATTTTCCTTTGTGTTGATTAATAGTCTGCCTTCTTATAGCTTCCAGGAGAGGCAATTAAGCAAAAAAGATAAAGTTTCCGGTTTTGAAGTCAGATAACCTAAATTTAATTGCCAGCTGTGCCACTTCCTGGTTCTGCAACTTGGGATGAACTGCTCAATACTTTGGAGTGGCAATATCCCAATCTATATATAAGGAAGAATAAAAAAAGTAATACCCACCTCTTGTGACTGTGGTAAGGATTAACTGAAATAATGCATGTAATATTCTTATGGCACAATGCTTGGCAAATCGTAGTTATTTAATTAACTGTAGCTACTATTAGTGTTTTACACCTTGTTCTTACTTAGCTTGGTCTTATGGAGGCTTGTGAAATAGATCAGTAAGCTCTTCCACATGTAAGTTTTCTCCTATCTTTGAAAATTGTTCCCAGTGACACCCTTGTTTTCTCTTAGGGTAACTCATCTTAAGTAACACTGCAAAGTAAACACAAACCATTTCTGTCCCCAAAAAGTTAATTAAAAGATAACAATGCTCACCATTGACAGTCTGGAGAATACAACTTGGCTTAAGAAGAAGCCTATGAGAGATGTATAATGGGGTGACAGGACATAGCAGTGAAGAGAACATCTAATCAGGATTTCTGATGAATGGATTATACTTGCTCTGTACTCTTGGGCAAGTCATTTGACTACTTCAGTATCTTCAATTGCAGAAAAGAAGGAATGAGATAAGGGTCACAATACTGATGTGGGAATTAAGGAGATACATATGCAAAATTGCTATCAGGAGAACTGTGTTCAGCACATAATAGGCATTCAGCTGGTATTGGTTGATTTTATTACTAAGCCCCAGATATTCTGGCACCCAACAGTATTCTCAGTCTAGATAGTTGGGTATAGCTTTTCAGCTCACAAGTGTGATAGCTTCTTTAACTAGTCCCTACTTCTAGTCCATCCCTGAAAGTCTGGTTCTAATCATGTGCTCAGAATCCAGCAGCAGAATATAAAGAGAATAATAATTATGAATCAAAAATCTATGGAAAGTGGTTGAAACAATATTTAGAGGAGAGCTCATAACTTTGTCTTCACTCTTTAAAAAATAAAGGAAAATCAACTAAATTATCACCTTATTATATAAGATGAGGAAATGAGTAAAAAAGTGGATAAGAAACTGTGAATGTGATAAAATGAACAACAAATTAGTTTAATAATAAATAAAATATAAAGAAGTGATTGATATAACCAAAGATAACTTGTTGGAAAAGACTAACAAATGGCCAAAAAACAGCAAGTCTAATTTGAAAACTAATATAATTAGAAATGGGCAGGAAATAGAGCATCCAGGATAATAGGGAAAAATTATCAGGAAACATTTTGCACAGTTAAATGCTAATTATTTTAAATTCTATCTGAAATAAATTATTTTCTCAAAAGCAAGGGAATTATCACTTACTGAGTACTGACTTGGTACCCAGTCACAGCACTGAGTGTTTTATGTGCATTCTTTCCTTTTGTTGCTGTGATAACCCCATGAAATAAAGAACTGAAGCTTTGAGAGATGAAGCTGTATACTCAAGGTCACCCAGCTACTAAGAGATGCAGTCGGAATTCAAATTCAGATCTGTAAGGCCTATACTATTTATACTTTTCCACATTTTCATACTAATAATGTAAAACGTCAAAATAGTCACAGTAAGGAAGAGGAAGCTTGAATATCTAGTAACTAAATATGTTGAAAAATTGTTCACACACTACACACACATAACTGGATATACTTGTTTTGATCAAAACTTCTCCAAACTTTCAAATAGCAAATAGTAACCTAACTACCTATTTCATTCCCCAAAAAAGAAAAAAAGAGCAAACTACCTAAACTACTATAAAAGAAAAAATTGGTTTTATTCCTAATAGTGATTAGGGTATACACATACACACACACCAATGGTGAGCTTTCCCCTTATAGACATAAACTTTTCAATAAAAAAAGCAAATTGAATAAAGTGATAAATTATTACATGCTAGAAGATGTCAGCAGAATACAGGCATGCTAGAAGAATACAACAAAAGGGAAATATATTCTACTTAATATTTTCATTTCAAAAGCTTCACCACACACACAAAAATCACACTGATAGAAGCAATAAGTCATTTGACAGAACCTAAGACCCATTCCTGATTTTTGGATGGTTTAAAAATAGTAAAGGGCAGCATGGCAACATGACAAGCTCCACAGACTTGCTCTCCAATGAAACTGGTGAAGATTATATAAAAAAAAAAAACAAAAAAAAACAACCATTTAAAGTCTCTGGAAATGGTCCCAAGGAAACACAGCAAATGAAATTTACTCAAGAAAATCTATTAAAGTTTGGTAATAATAGCAAGTCTGGTATTTCAACTGAGACATACTCTGTCCTTCTCCCTCTGAAATCAGTGAGATGGAAACTCTGCTCCAGACTGGTGTAGATAGAAAAACGGGTCTCCCTCTCCCTCAGCTCCCAGTCAAAGGGCTATCTTCCCAGGAGGAGCAGAACGTTAGCACTTTTCATCTTGCCCCTAGCTACCTGCTGGTGAGGCTAAGTTCCAGACAAATGCCACTGAGAGGTGGGAGCTCTCTTCCTCCACTCACCCTCCACTTGTGGTGTGAAGGCTCTACCTTGGGTATGCTGTCTCTGAGAATACTGGAGTCCCAACAGCCCTTGCCCTAAGGCGGTGGTGCCATGCAGGACAGGCAAGCTGAGAAGACTGGGGCTACTGCTCCCACCTCCACCAGGAGTTCAGCTCCTAAAGTGGTGGTATCACTTGGAGAGAAATGGTTCATTATCCCCACCCTCAGCTCCAGAACCCTCTCAGATATTTTGCCTGAGGGAAGAAGCAGGCCATAAAGTAGGTAGATCCTAATCTCTTCCCAAAGGAACTGACTTCACTTGGAATAGAATGTAGAGAAGTTCAAGCCTAAGGACACTCTCAATAACAGTGAAAGTTGTGGTCAAAGGCAATTGGGAGGAGATTGGTAGATTCACTGGATTTATAGCCTGAACTGTAAACCAGCTAGTTATCCAAGAGAACCAGGGAAAGGCACAGCTGGGAGGAGACATTTAGGGTCAGAACAAATCACAAACACTGACCTTGGGTACTGTTCCTTCAAAAGAGACTAAATTTTCATCTGTGGAGCAATTTATACTCCAGGGCATTTTTTTTTTTTTTTTTTTTTTTTTACTGGTACGCGGGCCTCTCACTGTTGTGGCCTCTCCCGTTGCGGACCACAGGCTCCGGACGCGCAGGCTCAGCGGCCACGGCTCACGGGCCTAGCCGCTCCGCGGCATGTGGGATCTTCCGGAACCGGGGCACGAACCCATGTGCCCTGCATCGGCAGGCGGACTCTCAACCACTGCGCCACCAGGGAAGCCCCCCTTTTTTTTTTTTTTAATGGAGTAATCAACCTGCAGTTAATGGAGTTTAACAGTTGGTTGTGGACAGGGAAAAAGATGGTCAAAGAGAGCACTACCAAAACCTTTGTCAGCCCCAAATGACAGTAGACATATACAAGGCTGCACCCCCTAAGAAGCAAAATCAGATGCTTAACACTATGCAGGAGGGAAACAGACTTCACTAAAATAATCCATCCAGTCACTAAGCAAACAGCAATGAAAAGCAATAAGGGAGAAGGCAGTACTGAGTTGCTACAATATACTACCTACAATATCCAGTTTCCAACAAAACTGCAAAGACATGCAAAGAAACAGAGAAGTATGAAATATACACTGAGGAAAAAAGCAGATAGAATAAACTGCCTGTGAGATAACCAAGTGTTAGATTTAACAGACAAGGCATTCAAAGTAGCCATCAAAAAAATATGTTCAAAGAGCTAAAGAAAACCATGATTAAAGAAGTAAAATATGATGACAATGTTGCATTGACTAGAGAATATTAGTAAAGAGACATTATTAAAAAAAGAATTAAATGGAAATTCTGGAGTTGAAAGTGTAATAGTGGAAATGAAAAATTCACTAGAGATGTTCAACAGCAGATCTGAACTGACAGAAGAAAGAATTGGCATACATGAAGAGATCTATAGAGATTACACAATCCAAAGAACACAGAGAAAAAAGAATGAAAGAAAAAAAAAGAACAATGTCAATGGTATCTCTGTACATTTGCAATGAACAATCTAAAAATGAAATTAAGAAAACAATTCCACTTACACTAGCATCAAAAGAATAAAATACTTAAAAATAAGTTTAACAAAAGACATGCAAAGTTATACTCTGAAAATTATAAAACAATATTGAAAGAAATGTTAAAGGGTTTAAATAAATGGCAAACATCACATGTTCACTATCAGAAGACTTAATATTTTATTTGTTTGTTTGTTTGTTTTCTTTTTTTGCAGTACGCGGGCCTCTCACTGTTGGGGCCTCTCCCGTCGCAGAGTACAGGCTCCGGACGCGCAGGCTCAGCGGCCATGGCTCACGGGCCCAGCTGCTCCGCGGCATGTGGGATCTCCCCGGACCGGGGCACGAACCCGTGTCCCCTGCATCGGCAGGCGGACTCTCAACCACTGTGCCACCAGGGAAGCCCAGAAGACTTAATATTTTAAGCTGGCGATACTCCCCAAATTTAGCTACAGATGGAACACAACTCCTGTCAGAATACCGCTTGACTTCTTTGTAGAAACTGGCATGCTGATTCTAAAATTCTTATCGAATTGCAATAGACTCAGAATATTCACAGCCATATTAAAAAAGAAGAACAAAGTAGGAGGAATTAAAACTTCACAATTTTAAAACTTACTACAAAACAATGATAATTAAGGCAGAATAGTACTAGCATAAGGATAGACATATAGATCAGTGGAATAAAACTGAAAGCCAAAAATAATTCATGTGTCTGTGGTCAACTGATTTTAGGCAAGGATACCAAGATCATTCAATTCAGGAAAGACTAGTCTTTTTTTTTTAACAAATAGCGCTGGGACAACTGAATAGCACCATGCAGAAGAATGAAGTTGGACCCCTACCTCACATCACATACAAAAATTAACTCAAAATGGATTAAAGGCTTAAATCTAAAAGCTAAATCTACAAAATTCTTAGAAAAAAACATAGGGGTAAATCTTTACAAACTCAGATTTGGAAACGGATTCTTAAATATGACACCAAAATCATGAGCAACAAAAGAAAAAATAGGTAACCTGGAGTTCTGCAAAATTAAAAGCTTTTGTGTTGCAAAAGACACTATCAAGAAAGTGAAAAGACAATCCATAGAATGGGAGAAAGTATTTGCAAATCATATATCTGATTAGGAACTTGTATTTAGAAAATATAAAGAAGTCTTTCAACTTAATAACAATAAGACAAATAACCCAATTTAAAAATGAGCAAAAGACTTGAACAGACATTTCTCCAAGGAAGATATACAAATGGCCAATAACCACATGAAAAGATACTTGACAGAATTAGTCATCAGAGAAATGCAAATCAAAACCACAATGAAATTCCACTTCACCCCTAATAAAACGGCTATAATAAAAAAGCCAGATAATAACAAGTGTTGGTGAGAATATGGTGAAATTGGAACCCTCATATACTGCTGGTGAGAGTGTATAATGGTGCCACTTTGGAAAGCAGTCTGATAGTTCCTCAAACAATTCATCACAGAGTTACCTTATGACCCAGCAATTCTACTCCTAGGTATATACCCGAGAGAGTGAAAACATATGTCCACACAAAAGCTTGTACACAAAAGTTTGTAGCAGGGCTATTCATAATAGCCAAAAGGTGGAAACAACCCAAATATCCATCAACTGGTGAATGGATAAATTAAAATGTATACCCACACAAAGAATAGTGTTAGGCCACACACAAAACAATGAAGTACTTATACATGTTACAACATGGATGAACCTTAAAAACCTGCTGAGTGAAAGAAGTCAGTCACAAAAGACCACATATTATATGATGTCTTTAATATGAAATTTCTGGAATTGGCAAATCTATGAAGACACAAAATAGTGGTTGCCCAAGTCTGGGGTGAACAGAGAGGGTAGAAGGTGCTGGTAGCTAAAGGGTACGGAGATTCTTTATGAGGTGATGAAATAGTTCTAAAATTAACTGTGGTGATGTGTGCACATATTTGTGAATATACTAAAAGAACATCTGTATCAGTCTTCTAGGGCTGCCATAGCAAAATATCACAGAATGAATGAATTAAACAACAGAAATGTATTATCTCACAGTCTAGAGGCTATACGTTAACAAACAAGGTGCTGGCAGGATTGGTCTCCTCCCAGACCTCTCTCTTTGGCTGGCAGATGGCCACCCTCTTGCTGCTCATTTTCCTCATATGGTCATCCTTCTGTGCATCTGCACTTCTGGTGTCTCTTCTTTTTCATAAAGACACCAGCCATATTGAATTAGGATCCTACCCTAATGGCCTCATTTTAAACTATTGTCTCTTTGAAGACCTTATCTCCAAATATGGTTACATTCTGAGGTCTTGCAAGTTGGGACTTCAACATATAAATTTTGAAGGGACATAATTCTTCCACAATATCAAACTGTACACTTTAAAGGAATGATTGTGTGATTTGTGAATTATATCTTTAAAAAGCTGTTTTGGGCTTCCCTGGTGGCACAGTGGTTGAGAGTCCACCTGCCGATGCAGGGGACACGGGTTCGTGCCCCGGTCTGGGGAGATCCCACATGCCGCGGAGCGGCTGGGCCCGTGAGCCATGGCCACTGAGCCTGCGCGTCCGGAGCCTGTGCTCTGCAACGGGAGAGGCCACAACAGTGAGAGGCCCGCGTACCGCAAAAAAAAAAAAAAAAAAAAGCTGTTTTAAAATAGTGTAAGAATGCTCTCTTAACATGATAAAAAAATCTTTTGACAAAGCCAAAATTATACTTATTAGAGAAACATCAGTCATTCTCCTTAAAAGCAAAACCCTGATATTACAGAACATTTGGGATGAAAGTCAGAATGAATGGATAACAGATGGGATAAGAGAAAAAAAGCATAGTTATAAACTCTTGGAGAAAAAGAAAACTGTAAGAAAGGCAATGACCTCCCCACGACACTATACCTGGCCCTACGGTGTGTCACATTTAATCATAATATTGATTCATTCACTTATCCAATTCTTTCAGCAGCTACTATGTGCCAGGCACTCTTCTAGGTATGTGGCATACATTAGTAAACAAAATGAAGATCTCTGTTTTCACAGAGCTTCTAGCAAGGAGCAGGAATACAGACAACAAACTGAGACATAAGTAAATGAATTCAGTAGGTTAGAAGGTTATAACTGCTATTGAAAAAGTAAAAGGCTATTGAAAAATTACAATTAACAGAATGAAGGGACCTAAAAATGATGAGAAGAGGCAGGAGGGGGGCAGGTTGAGAGGAGGGTAAGGGTGTTGACCATAAAAATATTTAGAAGGGTGTTACATTCCAATGCAACAGCCCTAGTGGAGACCCTAAGGTAAGAGTGGGTCTGAGATGCTTGACAAAGAACAAGAAGACCAACACGTCTAGAAAGATGTACACAAAGCAAAGAGCAGCAAGAGACTAGATCAGAAGGTAATGAGAGTCAGATAGTGCAGGGCCTTGAAGGGCATTGTAAGGACTTGAGCTTTTACACCAAGTAAGTTGAGGAAACATTGCAAGGTTGTGAGCAGAGAAAAGACAAGACCTTCCTTGCGTTTTAGAAGGAGCCCTCTGGTTGCTATTAAGACTAGAATGTAAGGAGACAAGAGTAGAAACAAGGGGACTTTGAGGGGCTACTGCATGCAAAAGTAACAATGACTGGATATAGATTTTGTTTTTAAAATAGTAGTGTTTACTGTACATATGGAGAAAGATGAGGGGATAGAGTAGAAGAAGGATGGTATGAGAGTTGAATCACCATCTTCTATAACAAGGAGTCAAGTACATAATATCTAAAATTAATAACTATAGAAAAGCAGTAAAGCATTTAGAAATATTTAGTTAAAATAAGAGATAACTAAAAATAGTTTGAAATGATTGCTACTAGAGAGAGAAACTGGGGAGGAGGGATAAGGGACAGCTGTTTCTTATTGTGAGCCTTCTGCTTCATTTTTTTACCCTATGAATGTATTACTTTGATAATTTTTTTAAGAAGGGGCCAGAACAAGGTTGGCATTTAACTTCACAATTAATGTTGGATTGGAGAATTGTGCAACTGTAATGGTTAGAAAGGAAGAAAAGAAATCTAACTGTTGGGAAAGTATATGTAAAATATCATTATTTGCAGATGGCAGAATGCCTAGTTGAAATAAGAGTGAACTAAAATATTTCAGTAATGTGATCAGATAAGGAGGCTTTTTTTTTTTTAACTTTCTGGCTAGAACATCTTGTTTAATAACTGTTTCTCTTAAGTGGACTAGAATTGCCTTTACTACTAGTTCAGGCTAAATTCAGCACTCAACTATAGCGACTAAGATCCTAGAGACTGGCTCTTTTTAATTCTTAAAAACTAAATGACCATTCAGCTTTATCGGTGGTTTAATAGTATTTGCTGCTCTGAGTTCCTTTGGGAAGAAAAAGACATCATATTCTTTCCTCCCGGATATTTTTGGTTTAGAAGCAATAGCTGAGCAGACCAGCAAGCAGTTCAAGCACATGCTATGCTCCAGTCAAAAGCCAAGGGTAGATCACTACCGATGGCTTTTAATATTCACTTCCCCTACTCTGGAAAGGAGAGTAGAAAGTGGTTTCACCTGAGTTCTGGTCAACAAGTCATGCATTCACCCACCCATCCATCCACTTATTCATTCATCTACTCATTCAAATCCTTACTGAACACGAGCAAGCTAGGCCTCGAGATTTATGTTACTCCCAGCTGTCAGTAGGCTTGTGTGAACAACACATTTAAAGGACAATTACAGTACATTGCAGAAGGACTAAGAGAGGTTTTCCCAGAGTGCTCAGAGAGGCATGTGTTAGCAGGGGTGGAAAGTGTTGGGAAGAGGGAGTGATAGAGAGGCAGGAAAGGAAGTGAATTGTACTGGTTGAGTTAAAGTGATAGGACAGTTGAGCAATTGTAAAGGAGGGAAAGGGCAAACTATAGTGCTCTGGAGGAGCTAGAGAGAGTGAGAGTGAGAGTGAGAGTGAGAGAGAGAGAGAGAGAGAGAGAGAGAGAGAGAGAGAGAGAGTGTGTGTGTGTGTGTGTGTGTGTGTGTGTGTGATTCAGTGGTCTTAACCTCAAATGGCCATAGGAGCCAGAGGTAATGTGAATGAGTGGAGTCGGTTAGGTCCTGGGAAAGACAAGAGAGAGTAGTGAGACTGTGGCAAACTGTGGAGGGCATGCTGCACTCAAAAAGATCAACCCCCACAGCTCCAGTGACTGATGCTAGGCAGGACCTAGTATTCCTACAAATTTTCATTTTTCAACAGAAATACAAGTCTGTGTTGAGATGCATGTATGAAATTGTTAGTAAATTTGAATGTCTAAAATTGTAATAACAAAACCTACTGTGCCCTCTTCTCTCCCCCCACCCCCAAATCTATGGCTGATTTCAACCTGAGAGCTATTAGTGCACTCCCTCTGGTATACTGGCTGAGTTGTTCTGCTGTATGCCACATTAAACACACCACTGAGGTTGTTCTAAGCCTCAGTTGCCACATCTGTAATAATAACAGTACTTAATCTAATTTATTTAAATCAAAGGTTTTGCAAGAACTAAATGAGGAAACATGTACAGCTAGACCCTACTGAAAATGCTGCTTTGTAATAAAGTTGTCTTTGATGTATTTTTATTAAAATATACTGCATATCCATATAAATCATTACAGTAAGTTACACAGAATGGATCATTATAATGCACTCTATATGCACACATTTGTTCACCACCAATTGAGAGCTCAAGAACAGGCTGCATGGAAAGTATTGATCAAGATGTATGGTTTACTCTGTTAATTTCCTCTGTGCCATTTATTTTGCATTCTGGCAAGCAATGTTGACCCATAACAGCTGACCAAGATTGCGTAGGTAACAAGGCTGAGCACCCCTAAGGGTAACAAAGGACAGGTGTCAATCTACATTCTGAAATGCAAGTGTAACAGCAGCCCCAGGAGGCTTCAAGGAAATGGCTGCAGGAGAGAGAGACCTTCGAGATGGCGGAGGAGTAAGACGTGGAGATCACGTTCCTCCCCACAAACACATCAGAAATACATCTAAATGTGGAACAACTCCTACAGAACACCTACTGAACACTGGCAGAAGACCTCAGACTTCCCAAAAGGCAAGAAAATCCCCACATACCTGGGTAGGGCAAAAGAAAAAAAGAGACAAAGGAATAGGGATGGGTCCTGCACCTCTGGGAGGGAGCTGTGCAGGAGGAAAAGTTTCCACACACTAGGAAGCCCCTTCACTGGCAGAGATGGGGGGTGGGCAGGGGAGAAGCTTTGGAGCCACGGAGGAGAGCACAGCAACAGGGGTGCAGAGGGCAAAGCAGAGAGACTCCCACACAGAGGATCAAAGCCGACCAGCACTCACCAGCCCAAGAGGCTTCTCTGCTCACCTGCTGGGGCGGGTGAGGGCTGGGCGCTGAGGCTCGGACTTCGGAGGTCAGATCCCAGGGAGAGGACTGGGGTTGGCGGCGTGAACACAGCCTGAAGGGGGCTAGTGCGCCACAGCTAGCCGGGAGGGAGTCTGGGAAAATGTCTGGAACTGCCTAAGGGGCAAAAGACCATTGAGGTCTCTCGGGGTGTGTGAGGAGAGGGGCTCCCTGCTCTGTGTGCCCACAGATGGCAGAGCACCGCCTAAGCAAGCTCCAGAGATGGCTGCAAGCCATGACTATCATCTTGGACCTCAGAGACGGGCACGGACCGCTACTGCTGCCGCCGCTGCCAACAAGGATCCTCTGTGCAAATGCAGGTCACAACCCACACCCCCAAGGAGCCTGTGCAGCACACCACTGCCAGGGTCCTGTGATCCAGGGCCAACTTCCCCAGGAGAAAACACAACACACCTCAAGCTGCTGCAACTACATGGCAGACTCTGCCACCGCAGGCACTCCCTCCATCCCACTTCTGACTACTGTACCCCCCTCCCTCTCCTCAGCCTGAGTGAGCAAGAGCCCCCTAATAAGCTGCTGCTTTAACCCCTCCTGTCTGGGAAGGGAACAGACGCCCTCAGGCAACCTACACGCAGAGGCGGGGCCAAATCCAAAGCTAAACCCTGGGAGCTGTGCGAACAAAGAACAGAAAGGGAAATCTCTCCCAGCAGCCTCAGGAGCAGAGGATTAAATCCCCACAATCAACTTGATGTGCCCTGCATCTGTGGAATACCTGAATAGACAATGAGTGTTCCCAAAACTGAGGCTGTGGACTTTGGGAGCAACTGTAGACTTAGGGTTTGCTTTCTGCATTTGATTTTTTGGTTTTATGTTTATGTTAGTTTAGTTTTTGATGCTTGTTTTCATTTGTGGGTTTGTTTATTGGTTTCACTGCTCTCTTCCTTTTTTTGTTCTTTTTTCCTCTTTTTGTGAGTGTGTGTGTGTGTATGTTTCTTTGTGTGATATTTGTGTGTTTAGTTGTGCTTTTACCATCTGTCTTGGGGTTCTGTCTGTTCGTTTTGTTTGTTTGTTTTCTTCCTTTTCTTCCATGCCATGCAGCTGGGAGGGTCTTGGTGCTCCGGCCAGGTTTCGGGCCTGAGCCTCCGAAGTGTGAAAGCCGAGTGCAGGATGTTGGACCACCAGAGACCTCCTGACCCCATGTAACATTAATCGGCGAGAGCTCTCCCAGAGATCTCTCTCTCTCAACACTAAGACTCAGCTCCACCCAACGGCCAGCAAGCTCCTGTACTGGACTCCCCATGCCAAACAACTAGCAAGACAGGAACACAACCCCACCCATTAGCAGACAGGCTGACTAAAGTGATACTAAGTTCACAGACACCCCAAAACACAACACCAGATGTGGCCCTGCCCACCAGAATGACAAGATGCAGCCTCAACCACCAGAACACAGGCACCAGTCCCCTCCTCCAGGAAGCTTACATAAGCCACTGTACCAACCTCACCCACTGGGGGAAGACACCAGAAAAAACAGGAACTACAAAGCTGCAGCCTGCACAAAGGAGACCCCAAACACAGTAAGTTCAACAAAATGAGAAGACAGAGAAATATGCAGCAGATGAAGGAGCAAGGAAAAAACCCAACAGACCAAACAAATGAAGAGGAAATAGGCAGTCTACCTGAAAAAGAATTCAGAGTAATGATAGTAAAGATGATCCAAAATCTCGGAAATAGAATGGAGAAAGTACAAGAAACGTTTAACAAGGATCTGGAAGAACTAAAGAGCAAACAAACAATAATGAGCAACACAATAAATGAAATTAAAAATACTCTAAAAGGAATCAATAGCAGAATAACTGAGGCAGAAGAACGGAAAAGTGACCTGGAAGATAGAATAGTGGAAATAACTGCCACAGAGCAGAATAAAGAAAAAAGAAGGAAAAGGATTAAGCACAGTCTCAGAGACCTCTGGGACAACATTAAAGGCACCAATATTCAAATTATAGGGGTCCCAGAAGAAGAAGAGAAAAAGAAAGGGTCTGAGAGGAGCTTCCCAGGTGACGCAGTGGTTAAGAATCCACCTGCCAATGCAGGGGACATGCGTTCAAGCCCTGGTCCAGGAAGATCCCACATGCCACAGAGCAACTAAGCCCATCCACCACAGCTACTGAGCCGGTGACCTAGAGTCCACGAACCACAACTACCGAGCCCATGCGCCGCAACTACTGAAGCCCGTGTGCCTACAGCCCATGCTCCGCAACAAGGGAAGCCATTGCAATGAGAAGCCCATGTACCACACGAAGAGTAGCCCCCACTCGCTGCAACTAGAGAAAGCGTGTGCACAGCATCGAAGACCCAACACAGCCAAAAATAAAGTAAAACTGAAAATAAATAAATTTATTTAAAAAAATAGAAAGGGTGTGAGAAAATATTTGAAGAGATTACAGTCGAAAACTCCCCTGACATGGGAAAGAAAATAGTCAATCAAGTCCAGGAAGCACAGAGAGTCCCATACAGGACAAATCCAAGGAGAAACACACCAAGACACATATTAATCAAACTACCAAAAATTAAATACAAAGAAAAAATATTAAAAGCAGCAAGGGAAAAGCAACAAATAATCTACAAGGGAATCTCCATAAGGTTGACAGCTGATCTTTCAGCAGAAACTCTACAAGCCAGAAGGGAGTGGCAGGACACATTTAAACTGATGAAAGAGAAAAACCTACAACCAAGATTACTCTACCCAGCAAGGATCTCACTCAGGTTCAATGGAGAAATTAAAAGCTTTACAGACAAGCAAAAGCTAAGAGAATTCAGCACCACTAAACCAGCTTTACAACAAATGTTAAGGGAACTTCTCGAGGTGGGAAACACAAGAAAAGGAAAAGACCTACAATAACAAACCCAAAACAATTAAGAAAATGGGAATAGGAACATACATATCAATAATTACCTTAAATGTAAATGGATTAAATGCTCCAACCAAAAGACATAGACTGGCTGAATGGATACAAAAACAAGACCAATATATATGCTGTCGACAAGAGACCCACTTCAAACCAAGGACACATACAGACTGAAAGTGAGGGGATGGAAAAAGATTTTCCATGGAATGGAAATCGAAAGAAAGCTGGAGTAGCAGTACTCATATCAGACAAAATAGACTTTAAAATAAAGACTTACAAGAGACAAAGAAGGACACTACATAATGATAAAGGGATCAATCCAAGAAGAAGATATAACAAGTGTAAATATTTATGCACCCAACATAGGAGCACCTCAATACATAAGGCAAATGCTAACAGCCATAAAAGGGGAAATCGACAGGAACACAATCATAGTAGGGGACTTTAACACCCCAATTTCACCAATGGACAGATCATCCAAAATGAAAATAAATAAGGAAACACAAGCTTTAAATGATACATTAAACAAGATGGACTTAATTGATATTTATAGGACATACCATCCAAAACAACAGAATACACTTTCTTCTCAAGTGCTCATGGAACATTCTCCAGGATAGATCATATCTTGGGTCACAAATCAAGCCTTGGTAAATTTAAGAGAACTGAAATCATATCAAGTATCTTTTCTGACCACAATGCTATGAGACTACATATCAATTATAGGAAAAGAACTGTAAAAAATACAAACACATGGAAGCTAAACAATACACTACTTAATAACCAAGAGATGACTGAAGAAATCAAAGAGGAAATCAAAAAATACCTAAAAACAAATGACAATGAAAACATGATGACCCAAAACCTATGGGATGCAGCAAAAGCAGTTCTAAGAGGGAAGTTTATAGCACTACAATCCTACCGCAAGAAACAAGAAACATCTCAAATAAACAACCTAACCTTACATCTAAAGCAATTAGAGAAAGAAGAACCAAAAAAACCCAAATTTAGCAGAAGGAAAGAAATCATAAAGATCAGATCAGAAATAAATGAAAAAGAAATGAAGGAAACAATAGCAAAGGTCAATAAAACTAAAAGTTGGTTCTTTGAGAAGATAAACAAAATTGATAAACCATTAGCCAGACTCACCAAGAAAAGAAGGGAGAAGACTCAAATCAATAGAATTAGAAATGAAAAAGGGGAAGTAACAACTGACACTGCAGAAGTACAAAGGATCATGACAGATTACTACAAGCAACTCTATGCCAATAAAATGGACAACCTGGAAGAAATGGACAAATTCTTAGCAAAGCACAACTTTCTGAGACTGAACCAGGAAGAAATAGAAAATATAAACAGACCAATCACAAGTAATGAAATTGAAACTGCAATTTAAAATCTTCCAACAAACGAAAGCCTAGGACCAGATGGCTTCCCAGGCGAATTCTATCAAACATTTAGAGAAGAGCTAACACCTATCCTTCTCAAACTCTTCCAAAATACAGCAGAGGGTGGAACACTCCCAAACTCATTCTATGAGGCCACCATCACCCTGATACCAAAACCAGACAAAGATGTTACAAACAAAAGAATACTACACGCCAATATCACTGATGAACATAGATGCAAAAATCCTCAACAAAATACTAGCAAACAGAATCCAACAGCACATTAAAAGGATCATACACCATGATCAAGTGGGGTTTATCCCAGGAATGCAAGGATTCTTCAACATACGCAAATCAATGTGATACACCATATTAACAAACTGAAGGATAAAAACTATATGATCACCTCAATAGATGCAGAAAAAGCTTTTGACAAAATTCAACAACAATTTATGATAAAAACTCTCCAGAAAGTAGGCATAGAGGGAACCTACCTCAACATAATAAAAGCCGTATATGACAAACCCACAGCCAACATCATTTTCAATGGTGAAAAACTGAAACCATTTCCTCAAAGATCGAGAACAAGACAAGGATGCCCATTCTCACCACTATTATTCAACATAGTTTTGGAAGTTTTAGCCACAGCAATCAGAGAAGAAAAAGAAATAATAGGAATCCAAATTGGAAAAGAAGAAGTAAAGCTGTCACTGTCTGCAGATGACAAGATACTATACATAGAGAATCCTAAAGATGCTACCAGAAAACTACTAGAGCTAATCAATGAATTTGGTAAAGTAGCAGGATACAAAATTAATGCACAGAAATCTCTTGCATCCTATACACTCACAATTTAAAATCTTAAAGAGAAATTAAGGAAACACTCCCATTTACCACTGCAACAAAAAGAATAAAATACCTAGGAATAAACCTATCTAAGGAGACAAAGGACTTGTATGCAGAAAACTGTAAGACACTGATGAAAGAATTCGAAGACAATACATACAGATGGAGAGATATACCATGTTCTTGGATTGGAAGAATCAACACTGTGAAAATGACTATACTACCCAAAGCAATCTACAGATTCAATGTAATCCCTTATCAAACTACCAATGGCATTTTTCACAGAACTATAACAAGAAATTTTACCGTTTGTATGGAAACACAAAAGATGCCTAATAGCCAAAGCAATCTTGAGTAAGAAAAACAGAGCTGAAGGAATCAGGCTCCTTGACTTCATACTACAAAGCTACAGTAATCAAGACAGTGTGGTACCAGCACAAAAACAAATCTATAGATCAATGGAACAGGATAGAAAGCCAAGAGATAAATCCACGCACATACGGGAACCTTACCTTTGACAAAGGAGGCAGGAATATACAATGGAGAAGAGACAGCCTCTTCAATAAGTGGTGCTGGGAAAACTGGGAAAACTGGACAACTACATGTAAAAGAATAAAATTAGAACACTTCCTAACACCAAACACAAAAATAAACTCAAAATGGATTAAAGACCTAAATGTAAGGTCACACACTCTAAAACTGTTAGAGGAAAACATAGGCAGAACACTCTATGACACAAATCACAGCAAGATCCTTTTTCACCCACCTCCTAGAGAAATGGAAATAAAAGCAAAAATAAACAAATGGGACCTAATGAAACTTCAAAGCTTTTGCACAGCAAAGGAAACCATAAACAAGATGAAAAGACAACCCACAGGATGAAAATATTTGCAAACGAAGCAACTGACAAAGGATTAATCTCTAAAATATACAAGCAGCTCATGCAGCTCAATATCAAAAAAAGAAACAACCCAATCCAAAAATGGGTGGAAGACCTAAGTAGACATTTCTCCAAAGAAGATATACAGATCACCAACAAACACATGAAAAGATGCTCAACATCACTAATCATTAGAGAACTGTAAATCAAAACTACAATGAGGTACCACCTCACACTGGTCAGAATGGCCATCATCAAAAAATCCACAAACAGTAAATGCTGGGAGGGTGTGGAGAAAAGGGAACCCTCTTGCACTGTTGGTGGGAATGTGAATTGGTACAGCCACTATGGAGAACAGTATGGAGGTTCCTTAAAAAACTAAAAATTGAACTACCATATGACCCAGCAATCCCACTACTGGGCATATACCCTGAGAAAACCATAATTCAAAAAGAGACATGTACCACAATGTTCATTGCAGCTCTATTTACAATAGCCAGCACATGGAAGCAACCTAAGTGCCCATCAACAGATGATTGGATAAGGAAGATGTGGCACATATATACAATGGAAGATTGCTCAGCCATAAAAAGAAACAAAATTGAGTTATTTGTAGTGAGGAGGACGGGCCTAGAGACTGTCATACAAAGTGAAGTAAGTCTGAAAGAGAAAAGCAAGTACCGTATGCTAACACATATATATGGAATCTAAAAAAAAAGAAAAAGTGGTTCTGATGAACCTAGAGGCAGGACAGGAATAAAGACGCAGACGTAGAGAATGGACTTGAGGACATGTGGGGGCGGATGGGAAGCTGGGACGAAGTGAGAGATTAGCATTGACATATATCCACTATCAAATGTAAAATAGATAGCTAGTGGGAAGCAGCTGCATAGCACAGGGACATCAGCTCTGTGCTCTGTGACCACTTAGAGGAGTGGGATAGGGAGGATAGGAGGGAGACACAAGAGGGAGGGGATACGGGCATATATGTATACATATAGCTGGTTCACTTTGTTATACAGCAGAAACTAACACAACATTGTAAAGCAATTATACTCCAATAAAGATGTAAAAAAAAAAAGGAAATGGCTGCAGCTCAGAGGATGCAGATGAGCTAGCAATCGGGTTGACTGCAGGCCTGGCGCAGTATGAAGAATGGCCCTGCAGCCCAGCCGCATCAAGTTGGAATCCAACTAAGGGACATTGGTAGAAACTGTGATCAAAGACACATGATGGTTTCAGGGAATGTGAAAAGAACAGAACAGCAATCAGCAATGAACAATGTATACAAGCGCCTATAAGGAGCATACCCCTGAGACCTTAATTTACTCAGCAAACCTATTTCTGGGATTCTTACTTTGAGCTATATGAGGTTTATGTTAAGTGTTCAGCATAGATGCTGGCCCCCAAATGTGGGCTTTTATTATTATTATTTGCTTGATATGGCTAGATAATAAAGTATATATTAGAAGGTGGTAAAACATGAGGCTGAAAAGGTAAATGGCCAGAGATCAGGTCACAAAAGGTCTTAGAGACTATATTAGGGAGTTCAGACTTTCTCCAAAGAGTTGGGAATGCACTGAAGGATATTAAGCAGTGTATTAACCACCTCTGTTAAATGTGATATACAACAAATAGCTCACTACTTTCACTCAAATATAAAATGATTGACATGAAGCTGAAATACATTCAGTGGATTTTTCAGTTCTCTCCAGTGTGACAATACATACTCTGACTGCAATCTTTAGAATCTGCCTTTACAGCATATGTCCCAGGGCAGAAATGAAATTCAGGTTCCATATGCTCTTCCCAAACAATGACACTGCTTCTGAACTTTGCATACTGATGGCTGTTCTAAGATAGCATCGGCAGAAGACAAGGACAAAGAGACCTCACAGGAAAAATGACATCTTTCCATACCTGAACTACAACTTCGTTAGTAGACACCAGAAGTGAATCAAAGGGTGTATTAGTTCTGCTTTCTGCTCTCTGAAAACAACAGCTTACAAAGACAGAACAGGGCAAGAAGTGGGTGGTGGGACAGAAGGAAGCTGCATTTTGCTGACAGAAATAGCTTCTGGGTAAGGTCTAACCCACAAATACTACATGATTCCAAGAAGATGGTGGAGGAAATATTTTCTAACCCTTGGTAGGAAAAAGGTCTCAGTACTTTTGCCTCAGTTTCTCTCATTATTTCTAGGTGATAGCACAAAAATAAGTTGAAATGAAATGTCTTTGTGAGATAATCTCCCTCACAGTTCTTAAACTTCCTAGTCCCAGAACCACAAAGGGCACAGGGAACTAACACTGAGTGAGCACCTGCTAACCTGCTATCTGCTGGGTATTTTCCTTACATCAAACTCAGAAGATTGTCCAGTCTTTTTCTATTTGTCTCTTCCCTGCACTGCCCACACCGTTCACCCCACACACAACCATCTGTCATTATCTCCCCAAGGCAGAACAATTTTGAAAATTGTCAATGGCCAGATAGTTGCACAATGAATATCTTTTGTTTTGTTCCTGTTGCCCCAGGTCTAGAATTCTGCAATGACCTCCTGATTCCCCAGTTGGGATGCACTCCAATTGATGACTAACACATTAAGCAACTCACCTTAAAAAAACCCCACTGCTGAAGATACTGGAAATGACATAAATCCAACCGGAAGAGCAAGAGATGAGACAGGGCCTCTGCAAAGGAAGCACCAGAACCTCATATTCTGTCCCTTTTGCTCCAGAGTAACTGCAGGTGAAACTACTAGGAGGTGTCTAGGGAAGTCAATATAATGTTTGAACTTATTAAAATCTTTGAGAAGGTTTCTCCCTTTGTCTCTCTTTCAGATGGGTCATGGCTGGGTACCCTGTAGCAAATAAAATTTCCTAATGTTCTTCTGGATAAAATGGTCTCTGTGTTCTTCTAAATCACCCAGGACCACAAGAGGCCGTGACCATTGAAGGGTTTGGTTTTGACACCCTAATACACTGTACAAATATTAGTAATTATTATTCAGGTAAGAATTATTATTTAAGACATACTTCAGGAATGTGGTGTGATAGAAGCTGATAATTACCCATCATCACTTCTTCCTTAATAATAGAAACCTGATCTTGTTGGTGGCATCAATGTGCACTGATACAAAACGACTTTATCCAGCATCACATTATGAAAAGGGCAGCCAGGTAAGCAAGTATGGGATAAGGCTTTCAGGAGGGCTGCTAAATTAGGTAGGAGGCTCTTCTGCATTTTTCCCATTCTTCCTTCCTCCTGCCTGGAATATAGACTTGATGTCTGGAGCTGCAGTGGCCATCTTGCACCTTAAAATTGGAAGTCACATGCTAATGATGATAGAACAAAAAGATAGAAGCTTAGGGCACACATTGTGTCATAGAACAACTGTAATAACTATAAAAAGTCAGCCACCAGACTGCCTATATATGAGAGAAAAATAAACCTCCATCTTGTTAAACCATGTTATTTCAGGTTTCTGTTACTAGCCCCCAAATACAGTTCCTAACTGATTCATCTTCTGTATGGTAAAATAAGAAAGGCACAGCAAAAATTATTTAATCAAGATGTTAACAAAAGAGAGCATTTTAAAACTGTCTAGTTTTCAGAGCATGGTGCATTAACGGGGAGGGAATTACTAGATGGAAGCCATGGGATAACTGCGATGTCCAAGCCGGGTAGTGGAGGGGGGTTCTTGTAAGAGAAAGCTGTAAGAATCCAGCAGATTCCACCTGTAGCTTTCAGACACTTTGCCCTTTATGGCGATTGTAAGCCTGGATTATTTATCAACACTGAATTTGCCTCGTCTACAGGAGAAATGACTGATCCTTAGAAAGCGTTTCCCATATGGGACCTGGAGGACTTCTGAATCTATTTAATGAAAAATGAAATGATACAGTATAACAAGTTCAAATTCATTCAAGTCAACATCAATGCCAGTTCCTCAGAAGAGGCAGGAAAAGAGACAGCAGAGAGGAAGGTAATAAAAGCCCTTGGCTCTGCTTTCCTAATTACCCCTAATCCGCTAAAACATCTTACAAATGCTAATTAATTAAGCCCCCTATCCAGGAAGAGGCCACAGTATATGGACTGTGACAAAACAGGGTGGGATGGAAATGGACATCTAGCTAAGCAGGCAGTGTTTGAAGTCCTATAGGTCAACTAAGGCAGAGAGAAGCACTACTAGCATTGTAAGAACAGGAAGGTACAGAGGACTTCTAGAAATCAGCATGTATGAAACCATGGACCATCTCTTCTTCACCCTATCCTCCATCCATCCATTTCACCTTCCACCTCATAGTGGAACAACTGTATTGCACCCTAATCTCAGAATTGCTCATCTTCTGGAAACCTTCTGAGTTTCACCTTTGTCCTCTTTCAACCACCATTAGCACATGCACTTATCAGAAATTATCATCCCATGGTACTGTCCTATTTTCATGCTTCGCAAATTGTGTTCTTCTGAATCATACTGCAAAAGAAATTTGAATCAGCCACAATGCTTTTGGCTGCAAATAAAAGAAAACTCAAACTGTAAAAGAAATTTGTTGTTTCTGGTTCATTTAACTGAGGAGTTCAAAGGTAGGTCAGCTTCAGGTACTGATTTAAGATTGGGGCTCCTGTTCCCTTTCTCTGCAGTTCTCTTGGTGTTATCTGCTCTGTCTGCTCTTTCCTCTGACTGATTTCTAGTATAGTAACAAAATGCTACAGCAGTTCTTAGTGACACCACTATATATTACAGCATCTGAAGAAAGAGAGAGACTCTTCTCCCAGATGTAACACAAATGCCCTGAGCTTCGTCCCTAAAGGACCAAATTAGGTTAGGCACCCACTCTTGAAAAATGTTCATTCTGGCCCAAGAAATGGTATATGAGTCAGCTTAGGCTAAGTTGTGCCGTGGTAACAAATAACCCTAAGACCTCAACGGCTTACAAAGCAATAAAAGGTCTGTTTCTCATTCAGCTTGCATATGGGCAGTTATGGAATAGCTGAGACTTCATCCATGTCCTCTTCATTCTGGGACTAAGACTGAAGGAGCAGCCCATTTCTAGAGCATATTACTCTTGTGGGAGAGGGAAGAGTGACGGCAGAACAACATGCTGCCCCTTAAAACGTCCACTTGGAAGTGGCACAGGAAAGTACCACCCACATTTTATGGGGCAAAGAAAATCATTGCCTAAGTGTGTTGTCAGTGGGATGGGAGTAAGATCTTTTGGTAGGATCATCGGTAGATGGGATGAGCTTGATATACTTTGAACATAGCATAATCTACTGCAAATTCTATATGCTGATTGGGATAAATTGGGTTGTTCATCCCTGAACCTTACCAGGTAAGGGAGAGAGGATTATACTTTTGGGCTTATATCAGTCAAAGCCTACCCTCTAAGTGGGAATGGAATCAATCAATCTAGACCACATGGTCTTCATTTCACTTACCAATAGATAGGGCAGATTGGAGGCTCTTTGTACAGATGAGAAAACTGAAGCTTATAGCAATTTTACTTCTTTAAGAATACATAGCCAGAATTCAAGCCATGTCACCTACGTTGATATTCAGTCCTTTCCATTGTACTAAAGACTTTGAATTTGGTACTACTGTTTCTAAAAACAACTTTCTTACCTAATTTATTCATTTTATTAACAAATGTAACAAACATTGGCAGGAATCATTGGCAGGACTTCACTATTCTTCCCATACAGTCACCATCTATAAAATAATTCATAGGTTCCAAATTTGAAAACCCCATAATTTGGAGACAAAGTCAAAAAGAACACACTTCATCTAGGAAAACAAGCATCCTCCAA
The DNA here is from genome assembly GCF_005190385.1 of Monodon monoceros. Taxonomy (NCBI): domain Eukaryota; kingdom Metazoa; phylum Chordata; class Mammalia; order Artiodactyla; family Monodontidae; genus Monodon; species Monodon monoceros. Next base: position 124,970,369 of record NW_021703768.1, read on the forward strand.
CAATGCAGTTCAGAATATACATTATACAACCTTCTAAGAGATCAGTTTGACTATATTTAGCAAAAGCCTTAAGATGTGGATGTAGACTGACCAAGCAATTCTACATATAGAAACTTCTCATGAAAATAACCATGACTGAGTGGGAAAGTTAAACAAAAGTAAAAATAAACTACAAGAATGTTCAATGCAGCAAAACGTTTAACCTAATATATTTAACCTAAATATACAACAACATGGGATTTGTTAAGTAAACCAGGGAATATGCACTCAATAAAATACTGTGTAGCTATTTTTTAAAAATCTCATAAACAAATGGGATCTAATTAGACTTAAAAGCTTTTTGCACAGCAAAAGAAAGCATAAACAAAACAAAAAGACAACCTACGAACTGGGAGAAAATATTTGCAAACAATGCTACTGAAAAGGGATTAATATCCAAAATATACAAACAAGTCATACAGCTTAATATCAAAAAAACAAACAACCCAATCAAAAAATGGGCAGAAGACCTATACAGACATTTCTCCAAAGAAGACATATAGATGGCCAAAAGGCACATGAAAAGATGCTCAATATCACTAATTCTTAGAGAAATCCAAATCAAAACTAAAATGAGGTATCACCTCACATCAGTCAGAATGGTCATCATTAAGAAGTATACAAATACTAACTGCTGGCGAGGGTGTGGAGAAAAAAATCCTCCTACACTCTTGGTGAGAATGTAAATTGGTACAGCCACTATGGAGAACAGTATGGAGGTTCCTTAAAAAACTAAAAAGAGAGTTACCATTTGATCCAGTAATCCCACTCTTGGGCATGTATCTGGAGAAAACTCTAATTCGAAAAGATACATGCACCCCAGTGTTCACTGCAGCTCTATTTACAGTAGCCAAGACATGGAAGCAACCTAAGTGTCCATCAATAGATGAATGGATAAAGAAGATGTGGCACATATATATATAAAATATATGTGTGTGTGTTGTGTGTGTGTGTGTGTGTGTGTATATATATATATACATACATATACACAAAATGGAATATTACTCAGCCTTAAAAAAGAATGAAATAATGCCGTTTGCAGCAACAGGGATGGACCTATAGATTATCACATTAAGTGAAGTAAGTCAGACAAAGACAAATATATGATATCACTTATATGTGGAATCTAAAAAAATGATACAAATGAACTTACGTACAAAGCAGAAATAAACCCACAGACATAGAAAACAAACTTACAGTTACCAAAGGGGATAGTGTGGAGGGGGGAGTGTGGTGAGGGAGAAATTAGGAGTCTGGGATTAACATATACACACTATTATATATAAAATAGGTAAACAGCAAGGACCTACTGTATAGCACAGGGAACTATACTCAATAACTTGTAATAATATATAATGGAAAAGAATATGTATGTATGTGTATGCCTATAACTGAATCACTTTGTTGTACACTTGAAACTAACACAGCATTGTAAATTAACTATACTTCAATAAAAAGAAAAGAATCTCATACCTGGATATTTAATTACAGAGAAAGATTTTTTTAAATCATTGTAGCAAAAGCAAATTATCAAAAGGTATATACGTTTCCTTTCGTATGTATGGAATTATAGAAGATTTGGGTTTTTTTCCTTTTGTTTATGTTTATATTCAAATTTCCTACATCAAATGTGTATTACTTTTATACTAAGAAAATAAGCAATGAAATTTGTTTTTAATGAGTCACCCTCCAAGAGAAGCCATGTGAAGCAGACGAGATGACCATCTGCAGAAGTAATGAGATCTAAGAACGTGCTGCTGATTAAACTAGGGTGCCTCTCGTATATGATGGAGGAGACTAAAATATGACTCAAGCAATATAATCCCTGACATGTGGTTCTCTCATAGCCCAAGAAAATGGGTCTTTAAAAATGAGAAATTCTGATTAAGAATGGTCAGTGTGACTAATATTCCCCACTGGGAAGGTTTGTAATTCATCAGAAAGTGAGGTAGAGTTTTTCCCAGAGAGAAGATGACAATTTATCAAATGTTCCAGCTTGGTGCTTAAAATTTTCAGCTTCCTTTCATTTTAATTCTATACTGACCTAGCTACCTTCTGTCTGAAATTACTCTTTCATCAAGAATCAATGCCCCATGTCAAAGACACATGTTACTTTTCCTGACTGGTGGAACTCCAATTGAACATGGCTAGGTAAAAATTCTCGTTATGCCAGTTTTGAGTAGGAATTTAATCAGTACCATTGTGTTTGCCAAGGTCATTTTAACCCAGGGTGAGTTAACCCCATCAAATGGAAGACCAGCCAATCGGTTACTTTCTTCTTATTAACATTTCCACTTTCTTCTCTACCTGAAAAATTCTCAATGCAATCAGATGTTTTGGCCAATGTTTCCAAATTTTGATCCTTGGGTTCCTTAAAACTTATATGTAGGAGTTGCCTATGCTCAGTGATTTGTTTAAAATATTAGATTTAACATTATAGAAAGGAAAATTAGAAGTGTGTTCCTTCATAATCTGTCCATGCTTCCACTTATTATTGCAGTAAAATTTTTACTATAGCCAAACTTTCTGGGTACATCTTGCATATCTACGCCATTGTGCCTTTGTTAAGACTCCTCCTTAAGTCTTGAACCTTTCCACACCATATGTCAAAATCTTTCTCAACTGGGCTTCCCTGGTGGCGCAGTGGTTGAGAGTCCACCCGCCGATGCAGGCGACACGGGTTCGTGCCCCGGTCCGGGAAGATCCCACATGCCGCAGAGCGGCTGGGTCCGTGAGCCAAGGCCGCTGAGCCTGCGCGTCCGGAGCCTGTGCTCCGCAACGGGAGAGGCCACAACAGTGAGAGGCCCGCGTACCGCAAAAAAAAAAAAAAAAAGTCTTTCTCAACCACCAGTTCGCAGGTGGAAAAAAAAATTCTCTTCCTCTGAAACCTGTAATTCAAAATTCTATTAAGTAAGATCCTATTAAGTAATAATGTAAACTCTGTAAAGGTAGATACTTTATTTTGTTCATTTCTGTATCTCCATTACTTATTGAAAAGTGTCTTGTTTTAGTAGGTAATGCAAATTGCATGAATTAGTATAATTGTCTTATTCCTAGCTTCTCTCCTCACCAAACTGCATGTTCATTGAGAGCAGAGAAGAGCAATATTAATCTGAATCACTCACGGCATTGTGCAATATGCATGTTTAACTTTTTAGGCTAATAATTTTCAAACATATACCTAAATAGAGATAATAGCTCCAACCCAAATAACCCAGTTTTTATTATAGTCAGTTTTTCCATATCTAGCAATGAAAGTCTTGAGCAATTCAAAAATGTATTCATGCACAAACTAAAGATAGAGTGATTTCAGGGTATAAAATCAAATTTGTATTCTAAGTGTTACATTCCTCACTCAGAAGCCAAAACTTTCAGAGGTTTCATGTCCAGATCCTAATTTAATGCCTCAATTCAATGAAACCTTCTAAAATGTCACTTGGAGGATGAAATTAGCAAGCAACATTTCTTGCTGAAACATAATATAGTAGTATCATGAATATAACTTGCACTAGTTTTCAACATTTGTTTAATAAATGCCACGTCCTAAGGCTTTCCATTGATAGTTGAGCTTGCTGCATTTTTTCCCAAGAAAAGTAAAAAAGAAACAGACAAAAACTGTGACAGAGAGAAGTCCCAAGATTTTGCTAGGTGCCAGCACATACTTACCAAAAATGTTTTTAAAAGAAAAATGGAGTGAACAAAAATGTAAGTCTATTTCTCCAGATACCTCTACATTATTGAGCTTCAAAGGAAATTCTGACCCAAGACATTTCCTTCCGTATCTTTGACATATGCTCCTTTTCTACAACACAGAGACTTATTTTTGAAGTTATAATATGCTTCTCGAGTTCAACAAGGGGTAACAGAACCCCATGATTGAAAGTTTCATGAACATTTTTGAACTGGGACCAGGAAGACAGGAAACATAAGACAAAAAGCTCAAGAGGAGCATCCTAGGCTAAATAAGGAGTTGGTCCCCCAAAGGAGGGCAGCAGGCTTACAGACAGTTCCACCCAGCCTCAGCAGGCTTGGATATCCAAGGCAGCTCATACAGAGAGCTGAGCACTGTAGCAAGTGTCAATGCCCAGAGAATATTCTGCATCATGTGAGTGGTAGTATCACAGTCCCAGGTAGCTTTGAAATAGGACCCGAGTAGGGTTAAACAAGCCAAAGGAAGGAGGAATCAGTTTATTGGACAGATTGGAACTCACTGCCAGGTTCTGGATGTGGCAGAGATACAGTAATAACCTCAGAAAACCAGGCACAAGTACAGTCCTGAGGACTTGAAAATCATAGCCATGATAAACAAGAAATGCCCATTTGCATCACTCCCCTTACCACAGGGCACCAAACTACTCTCAATCCACACCTGCTCGTAGGGATGGAGTTCCTGTTTCAGAGAAGGGCTAGAGCTGGAGCAGAACATGGGGGCAGACACAGTTGTGAGGAGATCCTGAAGGTAGGAGAAGCCGGAGTAATAACAGATACCACATACGGAAGACTTACTATGTGCCAGGCTTTGCACCCATCTTTACATGCATTACCTTTCACTACTAATATTACCATCACTACTCCATGAAACATTCACTGGACACTTATATTCTGCCAAGTATTGTTCTCCATGTTTTACATAGATCATTTTATTTGTCCTTACAACAACTGTATGTGCTCAATACATTTTATTCCTGTTTCTTACATAAAGAAACTGGAAAAAATAACTGATTGAATACCTTGTCCCCAGGCCACAAAGATAGCAAGTGGCAGAAGTGGGATTATAACCCCGGCTTTCTGAATCTAGAGTCCCAATCACTGGCTCATGATTTCATTTAACTCCTAGGAGTAGCTCTTGCTAAGACAAATTTACAGTAAATGAAGTAGACTCATTTGAGGTTCCATGATTGGCCAAGGATATGCAGGGCCTTCTGGTGTCCTCATTTTACAGGTTCAGAAAGAACTTGGATCACCCATTAAACAAATGGCAACAGCACAGTGAAGATGTGTATCCCCATCTTGAATGCTGAGGCTGGGCTACTCACACCAGGAATTTTCCACACCTCCTGCCCTAAAGCCCCTCAGTCCTTATCTCTTTCCTTTCCCAGCCACCTCTCATAAATCTGGAATACAAGCTTTTCTATTGTTCTTCCTTTCTTCTGTTTTCATTGCTGGAAAGTGAATCTTACCACAAATAAATCCTGACCCAGGGGCTTCCCTGGTGGCGCAGTGGCTGAGAGTCCGCCTGCCGATGCAGGGGACACGGGTTCGTGCCCCGGTCCGGGAGGATCCCACATGCCGCGGAGCGGCTGGGCCCGTGAGCCATGGCCACTGAGCCTGCGCGTCCGGAGCCTGTGCTCCGCAACGGGAGAGGCCACAACAGTGAGAGGCCTGCGTACTGCAAAAAAAAAAAAAAAAAATCCTGACCCAGAGAGACACTCCCAGAAACTGGATGAAGTCAGCCTGAAGGGTTTCTGGAATCCAGTAATGGCAAGTGAATCTCTAAATTACTGGTATTAATCAAATGCCTCCTAAATCTCCTCACTTCATTGCTTTCCCACATGACCACATCCACTCAGAGCCAACTCTTTCCTTGGTACCGTTCTCGACACCTGCTTTTAGAGTTGCTTCATCTAAGACATAACAAGTTACTGGTTGCACTGTCCAAGAAGAGGTAGCATTTAACTGGTGGAAGGAAAAGGGGTGGGTAGTAGTGAGCCAGAATGAAATCATGAAGCACCAAATTGGACTAGACATGGGTGGAGGAAGGCAGGAAGGAAAGAATGCAGAAGTCATGGAAGCAAGAGTCACCACAAACTTTAGGGTTTAAATAAATATTAGAACAGCTCCCTGAGAACAAAGTTGATGATTTTTGTCACTGCTTAGTGTATGCGCCATTAGGTGCCAGGCAAGGAACAGGTCCCCTACAGGTTCAAGGTGCTGTGGTGGAAATAATGTTAGCACCATTTTACAAGTACCCCTGAGTGTGCTGGGCACTGTACCTGCATGACCACATTTTATCCTCAGAACAGCCTCGCAAGGGAGGTTATTCAAGTGTATAATTCAGTCACATGGCTCCTAACTAAAATGATACAAAAAGCTATACCTGAGAAGTACCCCCCATCTTTATCGCCATCTATCCCATTCCCACTCTCACCCCTTATAAGTAACCACTTTGATTTGTCTCTTGTTTATCTGTCTGGTTTCTTAGTTTCTGCAGACACACACAAAAAAAGAAAATATATATTCTTATTTTCACTGAAGGGAGATAGTATTATTCACACTCCTTTACACACAAGGAATGCAAAGTTTGAAGAAGGTGACTGAGTCTTCCTCTGGACTGATCTCTGGCTGGTCAAGAATCCACCTACTCCCAGGGTCACTGTTGGCTATATGAGGGTCAAGAGTCTGAGGGTCAAGAGTCAAGGCACCCCACTAAAAGTGACCCTAGCTTCTGAATTAAAGGTCCCTGGTTGAGTTAGTAGATTTGAAAGTTTGAAAAATGTCATGCCCTTGCTCTATGGGTCTAAGAAATCAAGCATCTAAGGTACCACTAATGCCTGGAGCTGGAGGTTTTCCTGGACTGTTCAATGGGGGTCTTTTTGCAAGCTTCATAGGAGAGAAAGGATGGGATATGTATGCTTAGGGTAAAGCTGTCAGATAAAATACAGGGTGTCCAGTTAAATTTGAATTTCAGATAAACAATGAATAATTTTTTGGTGTAAGTATATCCTGCATAATATTTAAATGCATGTTCTATATTTTATTATTATTAATTGTTGCTAAATCTGGCAGCCCTACCATAGAGCAGTGTTGGAACTTGGGCCCTTATGTCTTTAACAGACAACAAGCCTTAGGCCAGAAGGACTGAAGGAGCTGGACTTTGGGATGAGCTGGGACTTATTCCTTTATAGCAATAAATTCTAAAAGCAGAAGTCTTATATTAAAGGTTTCATGGACCTCAAAAATAGAGAAGAACACCTTGGTCATTTCTGGGAATATAGCTTTCCAAGAGTTTCCTCAATCCCAATTAAACTGCCACCAGTGGGGCAGGAGACTGACAGTTGCAGCCTACCCTAGCCAGTGCATTACTGGCATTTCTTTGAATCTTTTGTCGTCATTAATTTAATTTTTAAATTTTATTTAAAAATTTTTTAATTTATTTATTTTTGGCTGCATTGGGTCTTCGTTGCTGCACGCGGGCTTCCTCTAGTTGCAGCGAGCAGGGTATACTCTTCATTGTGGTGCGTGAGCTTCTCATTGCAGTGGCTTCTCTTGTTGCAGAGCACGGACTCTAGGTGTGTGGGCTTCAGCAGTTGTGGTGCGTGGGCTCAGTAGTTGTGGCTCGCAGGCTCAGTAGTGGGATCTTCCAGGACCAGGGCTCAAATCCGTGTCCCTTGCATTGGCAGGCGGATTCTTAACCACTGTGCTACCATGGAAGCCCATAATTGACTGTTAAACCTAATGGTTCTCAAAGGGTGGTCTGAGAATCATCTGTACCAGATTACCTCCTTGTTTGCTTGTTTATTTTAATGCCCATCGCTAATATCCATGACAAACCTAATTAATCAAAATTTCTCTAGAAGGATCATAGAAATGTGTATTTTTGACCACCCTCTATGTGATTCTTCTGCACCTGAAGCTTGAAAATCACTTATTTAAATCATATGAAATTTATTTTTCATTTATGTTCACAGGCAATAAATTGACTCAGAATAATTTAAGCCAAAAAGGAATTTATTGGAAAGATTGGGGAGAATTTACAGAATTGAAGTGAAAGCTGATGAGCTTGGCTTGGAGAGGGAATAACCAGGCAGCTCTGGGGATCTTGGCAGGAGAAACCACTCATCAGACATAAAAGGAATATGGCAGCAAAAGGAAGGGGCACTTACGGTCCTCTGCCCCCTTCCTCACCCACCAGAACGTAAGCTCCATGGGGGCAGGGACCTCTGCCTGGCACACAGTAGGTACTCAATACATATTCCCCCTTTGCTCTGTTCACAGTTTCTTGAGACAGACTCTGATTGTTCTGACTTGGGTGACAGCCACCCCTTGGCCAGAAAAAGGCAATGAACCTTGATTTATAGTCCCACCCACAGTGCACATGCAAAAGAAGAGGTTATTCCCCCAAGCAAAGTTAAGGTTTATTATCATAGGAAGGAGGAATAGATTCTAAATGATTTTAACAATTTTCCAGTATATCATGGTATAAGGTATCATTCTAAGATAATTTTTTTCCCAAATTGTTCTCCAATTATTCCCAATATCACTTATTATTCATCAATCTTTCCAATCTTTCTTCTATGGAATACTTTACTTAAACATAGGATACATTGTTACACCTAGCCGCATCTTTACTGAGATTCTCATTTCACTCCATAGATCTATAACTCTCTGTAATACTAAACTCACTCCTATTTAAGACACAGGATTTTCCCATCACCTTTTAGAACCATAAAGTAATTAAATAGGCTGCTCTTTGCACTACCTACATGGCTCCATTCTCTGCAGATATGCTCCTAGTTTTAACGTTCTTGTTCTTGGCATTGTAAACATCTTGCATTTCCCTCTAGGGCTAAACTGTATGTTTGCTTAGCAATGAACTCCACTCTGTTTTTCCCTTAGGTACACTCCGGCCAGACATTGATCGTAAGATAATATACATTTTCTTCTTTGAACTTCTCAATAAAGGTGATCCCAGCCTTCTTCTTTTTCTTTTAATTAATTAATTTATTTGTTTTTATTTTTGGCTGTGTTGGGTCTTCGTTGCTGTGCATGGGCTTTCTCTAGTTGCAGTGAGCGGGAGCTACTCTTCGTTGTGGTGTGCGGGCTTCTCATTGCGGTGGCTTCTCTTGTTGCGGAGCACAGGCTCTAGGCACACGGGCTTCAGTAGTTATGTCACATGGGCTCTAGAGCGCAGGCTCAGTAGTTGTGGCACATGGGCTTAGTTGCTCCGTGGCATGTGGGATCTTCCCGGCCCAGGGATCGAACCCGTGTCCCCTGCATTGGCAGGTGGATTGTTAACCACTGTACCACCAGGGAAGCTCTGTCCCAGCCTTCTTCATTTGAGTTTATTTTAGGAAATGGAAAGTTGCAGACAATCGAAAAAGAAAGCCCTAACAATAGGTACCCCCAATTTCTTAAGTTTCTTTAGTGTTCAAGGGAGGCCCTTCTGCTTAATATCCAACTAATTTTGCTGGGCCCTATCCTATATTTTATTTATTTATTATGAAATATCCATATTTATTGGGGGGGCTTCTCCTTATTATTCCTGAGAATCCTCAGGGCATAATTCCACATTGTAACAAATCCACTTTGATCATCATTTACCATCTCTCACTATGGACCACCGCTTTGCACCCCTCTGCTGGTCACCTCTCACCATCTCACCGCTGTTTTACAGGCTCTCACTACAAGACTTTGTTAAAAGGTACAGCCTGAAGGACATGCCCCCTGTCTTGGTATGGCCCACACCAGGAGGGTACAAGCCCTGTCCTAATTCTCCATAATCCAGCACATGAGTGATAAAATACTATTGAAATCTTGAGAATAATGCAAGGAAAAAGAAATTTTTGAACTCGATATAAGCAGCACAGCTCCTAGGATCTATAGGTCTGAAACTGGTTTCCTTCCCCACTACACAGAGGTATAGTTCAAGGACTGGGTCACCTCCTCCAAGAGAGCTTTGTTGTTTTTCTCTTTTGCCCCGAGTCCAAGCTTTTACTCCCTTCAGCCCCAGAGAAAGGAGGAAGCGGAGCCATCCCCCGCCCTAATCCGAGGCTCTATTCATTTCTTCACCATGGAAAATAACAATAAGCATATATCATTGCCCCCATGCTGGAGTCCAAACAAAGCAACTCCAGTGGTAGAAAGCGTAATTCTCTGCATCTTTTTCCAGCGTAAAAGATAGGAGGGAGGTGCTGGGGAGGGAGTACTGGACACTTTAACCCACAATGAACTGCACCACACCAGCTATAGCTCATGCTTACACCTCATCATGAAGGAAAGATCAAACCTACCTGCTTCCTGTTGGGAGGGATCTGGTTTTGTGAAAACCTAACGACAGTATTTAAGCCAACGTATTTCCCAAGGAAAACAACATGATTTTCTGGGACAGACCAAAAAAAATCTACATAAAAAGTAAATAAATAAAACGCCTCTTCTCTGTAAGGATTCAGTCCTGTTGAAGATACTCCCAATTTCTGTTATGACAGAGTACTTTATACCCCAACCTGAAATCTTTGGCAGGGTTTGAGTGATTTTGTGGGTTCAGAGCTTCCCTGAGTACAATGATGAGTGGACATTTATCTTAAATGTACATGATTAAACATTTCACTAAAGACTTGAGGCTAAGAATGCAGCCCAAGAAGGAAAAACTGAGCCTTAAATTCCCTGTTGAAGCATTGCAATTGATATAAGGAGGAATTTGGTGAGCAAGAAGACGAAAGTTCATATTGGCAAATGGTACTTACAACAATAAGATCTAGTCTAAGAAACAAATGTTACGCTGCTGCCAGCAAAGGCAGGTTTCCATCATCTTTGTTGTACAGAGGCTTATCCTTGGGCCACAAAAGACTCAGTCAGGAGTAACAACGCAGAACGCCACAGGGAGCTGCAGACAACTAGGGCTGAAGGGAGGACTTTGATTTATTTCTTGCTGGCATTGGTTCTCTTTAGGCTGCAATCCTGAACACAGAGTGTCAGAAGCAAGAGCTTGTTCTACTGGAGAAACCCGTAGAAAGCCCAGGAGCCCAGAATACAGGGGTGCTCCATTTCAGGTCTTTACCATTTACAAGGTAGGTGGCTGTAACTCCGGGCAAGTCATTTCACCTTTCTGCACTCTAGCTGGAAAACAGCACAGTTGACTGAGAACTGGGGTGTGGTTTAATAGTTTGCAAACATAGAAGACTAGGGGGATTGACAGAAATGAGCTCATAAGTGGGGTTGGATTTAGATGCCTAGAGAAAGAAACATGGGATCCATCTTACCAGTGAGTAGCTCTTGTCTGCCAGATAATTCTAGCTCCATGCCCCTCACTGTTTTTCCTTTTTGCACTTTTTACAATAGTTTAAATGAAATCCAGTATAATACTTTTGACAATAGTTAATGTATTATGGAACTACTTCAAATTGTGGCCAAGTCCTGCCCTCTAGCGGTCTAAAACTTGCAATGCCTCATCATTAAATTGTTTTTGCACTTCCTGAGAATTTGTGTGTGTGTGTGTGTGTGGTACGCGGGCCTCTCACTGCTGTGGCCTCTCCCATCGCGGAGCACAGGCTCTGGACGCGCAGGCTCAGCAGCCATGGCTCACGGGCCCAGCCGCTCCGCGGCACATGGGATCTTCCCAGACCGGGGCACAAACCCGTGTCCCCTGCATCGGCAGGCGGACTCTCAACCACTGTGCCACCAGGGAAGCCCCTGACAATTTTTAGTGGTTGCGTGACCTCAACTGTTATATTAGTCATGTCTCAGAAGACGTAACTAAATGCGACTTTAAAATTCATCTAGTCTTTCTTGAAGTCTGAAAAAAAAAACCGTTCATCTAGTCTGTTCCATTTCATAACTCAATCCTTCCAAAACTTTACTTGGCTCTTTCTTCAACACCCAACTTCCACGTAAAGATAGCAGAGTAAAACAAGATCACAGAAACTTCTTCCCACATCTGATGAAGTTGTTATTTCTTTAAGGCCAATAATTAATCAGCAGCAACCAGAGAGGAAAAGAGTAGCACCTGAACCACTATCTTTTAGGTTTGGTAGCCATGAAAAGGAAAGAGACTCCAATGTGACTGAGGACAACTCCTAAGGTCACACCCATCTCCCAAAACAGAGTTAGTCAACAAAATACTGGGAATTCAAAATGATGCTGTCAATTGAAAAGTAAATAGAAAGCTGCACTCAGCTCTTAAACAATCCTGTGATGCAGGGTAGACAAGTTGGTCCCAGTTAAAGTGGGAAAGGTGTTCAGGAGAATCCATCTACACCACTTCAGAGAAGCTAAAGGCAAAGTTACTCATTGTTAAACGTGAGCAAAATGAAAAGAAGTAGTACAGAAATTATACAAATCTACTACAATGAAAATGAGTAATATATCAGGCAAGACAAAGATAAAACAAACAAACAAAAACCCTCAGGAAGAAAATAAAACCCAAAGGAGAAATGCTGATTCCCTTTCAATGCTTCATTATAGAGAAGAATTCATTAAGATACAAATTCAATAAGACAAGACCTCAAAGAAAAATCATAAAACAGTTGACTAAGATGAAAGAAGTGATTGTAGAGCTAAGAAAAAAACAGAGAAATGAAACAACGTTGTTACGGATTTAATGTTATAAATGGCAAAAGAGAGAAAAGTGGGGTTGAAAACATCACAGAGAAGCGGCTGGGGATAATCATCGAAACTGCAGAGTGAAAAGACAGTGTGATTAAAGCACAGATGAAAGAAGATATATAGAGAAAAAAATCATCCAACATGGAGACATTACATCCTTAGAGTATAAAGAAAAACAAAAATGAATTCAAAGACATAACCTAGGAAGAATTTCCTGAAAGGAAGAACTGTATTCACAGATAAGAAGGGCACACCTTAGGTTAAGAAAATTTGATAGAGAATGATCAAAATTGAGATCTTTCCTGGTTAAACTATTCAATGTTAAGGGAAAAAAATCTTTCAGACATTCAGGGAGATAAAGGCAAGTCAGCCACATGAGGGGAAGAAGTCAGGTGGGTTTCAAGGCTCCTCCATTTCAACTCCAATGCCCAGAGACAGTGGAGCAATGACTACAAACTTCTGAGAGCAGTGTGCCCAAGAATATTAGACCAAGTCAGGGTGTTACCAAGTATGGAAATAAAAGACAGATAATTTCTGATATGAAAGAGTTCAGGAAATATAATACCCATGAACTCGTTTTAAAACAAAACAAACTAAGCAAAGCTATTTGACAAATACAGTTGACCCTTAAACAATACAAGTTTGAACCGCAGGGGTTCACTTAACACGCAGATTTTTTTCAATAAATACATTGGAAAATTTTGTGGAAATCTGAAAAAAAAGTCACAAACTGTGTATTCTAGAAATATCAAAACAATTAAGAAATGTTATGTCATGAATGCATAAAATATATGTAGATACTAGTCTATCTTTATATAGGCATATTTAATATAAAATTAATAGTATGTTAGTTTTCTTACTGTTTTATAACTTTGCTTTCAAAGAATTACATTACTGTACAGTTTGCCCCTCTTTCTCCCATAAGTGGAGAAACTGCGTATTGGTCTACCATCCCAGGTAAAGTGTTTTTTTTTAAAAAAGGTTAACAATGTTTCCAATACTGTATTATGCATATGACTGGAATACTGTATGCCATAAAAATTTTATAACAACATTATAAATTAGTGTATAAGCTAGGCTACCATAAAGCAATTATATTGCTACTTCTTTGTTATCAATGCACAAATTGTTATACTTGTAAATAAATATGAATTGCTTTTGCATATTATCTTTTCATTTTTGATGTCTAGTCTTAGTATTACGTATAACATCTACAGTGTTTTGTATCATGTAAGACAATATTAATGTAGGTACTGACAGACAATTCATCTTGTAAACAGATGATGTAAACTTACGGTAAATACAGTCCTGATAAATACAGTACAGTACAGTAAATGTATTTTCTCTTCCTTACGATTTTCTTAATAACATTTTCTTTTCTCTAGCTTACTTTATTGTAAGAATATATATAGTATATAATACATATGACATACAAAACGTGTTAATCAACTATTTATATTACCAGTAAGTCTTCCAGTCAACAGTAGGCTATTAGTAGTTAAGTTTGGGGGGAGTCAAAAGTTATACAAGGATTTTCAACTGCACAGGGGTCAGTGCCCCTTACCTCCACATTGTTCAAGAATCAACTGTAATCCCAGCTGTCAAACAATAGAGTCGACAAATAAAACAAAAGTTTTAATAAAACAATAATAAATTGTTTAATAAAACAATAAAAGTTTTAATAAAAGTTTTAATAAAACAAACAAAAGAGTCGAACAATAATAAAGAACTCATAATAATGAAGAACTCAATAATAAAGAACAAACGTATGGACACCAAGGGGGGAAAGCGGCAGGGGGTTGGGGTGATGGTGTGATGAATTGGGAGATTGGAATTGACATGTATACGCTGATGTGTATAAAATACATGACTAATAAGAACCTGCTGTATAAAAAAATAAATAAAATAAAATTCAAAAAAAAAGACATTGGGTATTCTAAATCTCAAACATGCTATATTCTTTCAGTTATTTAAGGATTGATTTCACTTAGCAATGTTTTGTGATATTCATTGTGTGTATTGTATAGTTTATTAAATTTATCCCTTAATATTTCATGGGTTTTAAAAAATAAATAAATAAAAATAAAATAAAGAACTCATGAGTGAAAAAACGATGAAAAAGAGAAGTACTGTGAAATGCTGCTATAGTCTGAATACTTGTGTCCACCCAAAATTCATATGTTGAAATCCTAATGCCCAAGGTGATGGTAGTAGAAGGTAAGGCCTTCGGGAGGTGATTAGGCCATGAGGGTGGTGCTCTCATGAATGGGATTAATGCCCTTATAAAAGAGAGCCCAGAGGGATCCCTTACCCCTTCCACTATGTGTGGATACAGCAAAAAGATGACCATCTAGGAAGTGGGCCCTCATTAGACACCAAATCTACTGAGGTCAGCATCTTGAACTTCATATCCTCCAGAACTCTTAGAAATAAATACTTGTCGTTTATAAGCCAGCTTTGGGTGTTTTTGTTGTAACAGTCCAAATGGACTAAGGTAAACATCAAGTTCACTTAATGTCACAGCTAAAGCTAATCGTGTGTGGACATGAAGGAAGCATAAAAGAATATACATATCAGAGCCTTAACAAAGTGAAAATATTATAAGCAAAATCTGGAAAAGTGAGGTGGAAGGAAAATAAGCACAGTAATTCTCTTCTCTTTAGCAGTAGGGGTTTAGCCAACTACAGCCTCGGGCCAAACCCAGCCCACCACCTGCTTTTGTAAATAAAGATTTATTGGAGCACTGTCATGCTCAGTCATTAAGTATTGTCTCTGACCGCTTTCTTGCTATAATGGCAGAGCAGAATGGTTGTGATCCTTTGCAAAAAAATGTTTGCAGATATATCTATATAAATGTATCTATATAAATATATAGATATATATATTTATATCTATATCTATATTTATATCTATATATATCTATATATCTATATAAATATATCCATAAATATATCCATATAACTACAATTGAAATATGTAACAAAAAAACGACTGTGTCTTTCAAATTGCTATATTAATTGTTTTAACTGTAGAGGGATCTTTATAGAGGACATTTTTATCCAACCTGTATATCTATATGCATGCACATGACTAAAATAATGTTCATTGAATGTTATTACTTGTTACATCTGAGTGGTAAGATCTGGAGTAATTTTCTACATTTTATGCTTGTGTATTGCCTGATTTTTTTCTGTAATGAGCATGTACAATTAAAAAAAAAAGTAACATGACTAATTACTCCTAAAAATAAAAGGGCCAGCTTATTCCATTTCCAACCCAGCTTTACTGAAAAGGTTGCACATTCTGGTTGGTAAGGTCTTCACCCCCTATTTTTCTTCACTTCAAAATGTTGATATGTCTATTTTGGAAATGTGATTGGAGAATTTCACAATCAAGAGCTGGGAGGTTCCTTTCTTCACTTCCTAGAAGACCTGCCTTCAAAGGAGGGTTAAAGAATACTTGGAACAGCAGAGGGCACCCTCCTCCATGTTTCCTCCATGAAAGCACGTCCCAGCTTTCAGTGTCTACCTGCCCGGCCCTGCCTTTTAGAAGTGGTGTGAATGGCAGTCACTGAACACCTCCGGGACTCAGTTTCTCTACCTCCCACTCCTGCCCACCACCAAGTCATCCTCTACACTGCAGGGCAGACCAGGCCACTGTCCTGCCAGCAACCCTTCTGTGACTTCCCACTGCATTCAGAATCAATCCTAAAGCCCTAAACCAAGGCTGCCAGAGCCCTGCCTCTTCCTGCTCCTGCCATCTCACTGCACCACCACATCACACACTATGCTCCCACACACTGGCGTTTTGTCAATACCTAGAACATGTTAAGCTCTTTCCCACCTATGGGACTTTACACTCGCTGTTTCCCCTGCTGACTCTTTCTTCTACTGAGCTCATTTGCATTAAGGAATCCTCAGTGCTTAAACCTGGTTAACTGTCACCTTCTCAGAGAGGCCCTCCCTGATGACCCTATCAAAAATCTAACCCACTTTATTTTCTATCACTGCACTGTGTGCAGGATCTTACTTGTACTTACCACTGTCTGTAATTGTTTTATTTGCTTAATTGTTTTTTGCCTGTCTCCCACTACAGCCTAATTTCCACAAGAGCAGGAACCTGCCTGTCTTCTTGGTCATTATATCATTAGCAGCTAGCTGGTGCTTGGCAATTGGTAAGTCCCCAGTAAGTATTTGTTGAATTAGTGAATGAATGGATTTACAAAATAAGTGTACTGGCTGCTCCCTCAAGGTTATTATAAAAAGAAATAGTGTAGGGCTTCCCTGGTGGCGCAGTGGTTGAGAGTCCGCCTGCCGATGCAGGGGACACGGGTTCGTGCCCCGGTCCGGGAAGATCCCACACACCGCGGAGCAGCTGGGCCCATGAGCCATGGCCGCTGGGCCTGCGCGTCCGGAGCCTCTGCTCCGCAATGGGAGAGGCCACAACAGTGAGAGGCCTGCGTACCGCAAAAAAAAAAAAAAAAAAAAAAGAAATAGTGTAAAAGCCCTTGTAATGGACTGAACTGTGTCCCCCCAAATTCATATGCTGAATACGTATTTTGTAGTTCACACATGTATATATATTTCCTTCTTACCAGAACAATGGAAATGCTACAAAAGTACTAACTCAACTTTTATTTCACTTCTTGTTACCTGTACATTCTACCAACACTGCCTACCTTCACCTTACCTATAAGGAAGGACTGAAAAGAAAGGAACTATAGGAAAGAAACATACTTTCTTCCTGTGTCCTAATTTTCAGCCTAAGTATTGTCTAATACACAGAAGTAACATGAATAAGAAAGGATATGATGGGGGGACCCTTGGTCACTCGTGTTTCTTAGGATGCTACTGTCTTCCTTCTGTTTTCAGAGCAAGTTCTGACTTGAACAGAAGCATGGCCTCTCAGTAACACACTTGCCTGGTATTCACGTGAGTTTCACTGAACTTCCATGCATCATGGGTGCAGCTGAATTCCATGTTCATGGGACATCGTGAATGCTGTATGCAAATGCGTCTGTGAGGAACAGCAGTGGACACGTATATTACATATGCATCTCCTCTGCTCACATGAATGCTCCATTGTCCCATTGGACTTTACTTACAAAACACAAGTTCAAAGATAAAATTATTAAGAATTTCAAGATAGCCACAACAGAGCATTAAACTAAACACAGGACATGCTGAGTGTGGGTCCCTGGACAACTAACTACACAGATTGCAAACCCTTGAAGCCAGCCCTGAAAAAAAAAGAAGCCATCATTCAAGAGCAAAGAAATTAAGTGGGCCCCAGGCTGCAAACAAAATGCCAAAGAAAAGCATCCTGTGGAGGCCCCTAAAGCTTTTCTGTAAAGAAGTCCCAAAGTGAAGTTTAGTATCCACCCCTTAAGAGTAGAAACAGGAATTAACTAATTTTCACTATTGGTCTATGGTATCTCAGGTCCAGTGGGCTTTGTAAGACTGAGAACCTAATAAAACAAAACATTTTTTCTATGGGAACTGTTCCTAAACTCTCAAAAATCGACTTGCAAATCTTCCTTGGGAATCCACCCTGTTTCTAAGATAAAAATGACCTGTGTCTGTCAGTGCTGGGACCACATTTGGCTCTTTAATAAGGCAGAGCCCAGCTGGTCACCTTGCTGAGACCACAAACAGGTGGTTGGAAGCAGCCAGGTGCCATGGAATCCATGGGCTGGAAGCCCGGAGACCCAAGTAGGGTGACCAACTCTGATAGGAAGTGTGTGGCCTTAATAACTCACTTAGAAACACTGAGTCTCATTTCTCTCTTCTGCAAAACCAGAGAGTTGGATTTGATGATCCCCAAGGGCCATACTGAGCTAAAAATAACCAGAACCAGCAAAACTTTTTGAGGCTGGAAAAGACAGAGAGAAAAGAGTGATGAAGTCACATGGAATAACTTGACAGTGAATAATGAACTGGAGATGCTTGTAGAAACCACTGTGGACTGGTCCTAACCGGCTCTTTGCAGGTCTTGAAAGTTCCCTGGCTGCTTATGGTCTGACTTCTTCCAGGCTGAGGGAGTGTGGGCTGGGGCAGTGGTCAGCAGCAGCTTTTCTGACCAGCTTGTTTTCCTGCCTGCCCACTTGGGGCAGTGCCTTTCCTTTTGTTACTCTGGAGACAACTTTGGCCAATTTGCGACCCTGGACCAGAGGAAGATCCTGAAGGACTTGTGACTTCTCTAATGTTTTTTTTAGTACTACTACTTTTCTTATTAACCCATTCCTGGCCTCTGACCACCTTAAGTCTCTAGGAACACTGGTGGAAACAAAGCTTTCAGGAGGCAGTAGGGTTTGAAGAAAGTAAGATGGGGTGAATACCTGAGCTCTAGATTTGATGCTGACAAGCTGGGTGACCTCAGACAGGTCCCTTCTTCCCATGGTTATTGTTTATTCCCCTCTCCAGCATCTCTTCTCAGGTGACCGCACTGTTTTTCACTTGTGGACACACCCCTCTTCTATTATGAAATCCTAATGTTTATGTGGGACTGACACTTCTTCCAGTTCTCAAGTAAGCTCTACTGTCTCAATCCAATTGGCACATCCTAACCCTCTGGCCACAGCGATGGATCAGGGCTAAGAACAGGACCTGATTGGAGCAATGAGAAGACTTGACACCTGTAAAAGGGCTTCTGTGAGAGAAAAGTTTGGTATCTGTTCACTAGATTTAAAGGCATGAGCATGTGAGGCTTGGAGCTGCTGTAGCCATCTTGCTTTCATGAATCTGAGCCAGTCTGAATGAAGTCAACAAATGCATGAAGAAAAGCAGAACAAATAGAAAAGTACAGACACTGTGCCTTAATGACATTTTCTGAGCCTCTGGATCAAACTGTGCCTGAAGCCACAAAGCACCCCTGGATCTGAGCCAACAAATTTCTTTGTTTATTTAAGCTGGTTTAAACTGAGATTTTGGTCACTTGCAAGAATAATAATTCTAACTACTATACTTCATCTCTCTGGGCCTCAATTTCCTCTACCGCAAAATGGCTATTTTGTGGACAGTAATTAGCACGGGCCAGCATAATGGTATTATCTTTTCCAGGTGTGGCCATAATTCCAGGGTGGTAGCAAAAAAATTTTTTCAAAATGCCAAGGACTGATTTCTTCACCTATGAAGCATTAGATTTCACAGCCTCATGTACATGTTACATAGCAGCCTTTAGTAGATGTAATTATAATTGTTCACATATAGTATAATTTTGTATTTCTGGCTGGGGTCTCTTTTCTGAGCCTCAGATGCCATATCCAACTGAATACTGGACACCTCCATCTAGATGCTTTACAGTCATCTCAACCTTCAGGTTCCAGACTGAACATAGATCCTCCAACCCTCCCAACCTCCATCCTGCATTCCCAATTAGAATTAACAGCACCATCAATCACCCAGTTGCCCAAGCCTGAAACCTGTAAGTTTCCCTTTCCTCGCTCTCCTTCTTCCTTCACGATCCATTCCATCTGCAAGCCTCGTGAAGTCTGCCTTCCAAATAGCTCTCATGTTTTCACCTTTCTCTCCAATACTCTTGTCACTTTTATATAGGGCTCATCAATACCCTGGCCAACCACTGAAAAAGATTTCTGATTGGTCTAAAGAGGGTTCTCTCCATCTGGGTTCTGGTTTCAGTTCCTTCCCCTCATTTCGCTGTGCCTAGAAGTGGTGAGAGCTCTGCTGCTACTACCCCTGCTTGACCAGCCTCTGTGGTTCCTCTCTGTAGATAAACGTTCCCTAGATTGTTTTAATGTGAGGTTCCATCTGTTTCCCACTGGGACTCTAACCCTTACACACCTTCTCATGAGCACTTCACTCCCAACAAAGATGACCCTGTAATGACTCTCCTTTCCTCTCCTCTCCTAGACTTCTATTACATAGCCTGGAGGAGAGGATGGAGGAAGCTGAAAGGCCCACGGTGGTAAGGCCAGTTTTGACTTTTAGGAAGCCCTGAGGATTTGTGGGGAGAGGGATGTCCTGGCCCCAACTGTTGAAAACTCTTTTTGGAATAAGGGACTAACTCCTCTTTGTCCATTGTTTGGGCCCTTCTTCTCAATGCTGGAGCAATAGGGAAAATATGGCTGACCATCCTCTTACAGCATCTGGTGCAGGACTTAATTAAGCTTCCAAACACAACCCAGCCACCACAGATCTTTCGATTGCTAGCTGGTATCTTCTATTTATTACTCTCTTACTAAAGCTTTGCCTTGAATGCGTATGGGCGGGCAGTACTCGGGTAGCTAGTGGTTGCTTCTACCTGGAGGCAACACAGGTGAGGGAAGCAGAACAAACACACCCAATCTGACCCAGTCGGTAGTGAATTATTTGCACCTGAGAATGTCATATTTGTGTAGCACGCTACAGTTTAACAAGGGCTTTCATCCCCCCACAGCTGGCACATGGCTGAGTAATCAATAACTGTTTTGTAAATGGTTGAATAATCTGTAGAGTCATTTTCTCCTCTCCAAAATAACCCTGTGAAGTAGGCAGAACAGGGACTATCATTTCCATTTTACAGACAAGGAAACCCGAGCCCAAGGTGGTGGAATAAGTTTCCTGAGATGACACAGCCAGCAATCACAGCAGCTCAAACCAGAATGTGGGTGTGTTAGGCACCTAAACCAGTTCATTTTGAAATGAGACTGGCCTGCTGTCAGAAAAGGAAAGGGCTCCTGGATGGGGTGAACCTAAACCAGTTCATTTTGAAAGGAGACTGGCCTGCTGTCAGAAAAGGAAAGGGCTCCTGGATGGGG
>NW_021703768.1:124991493-125103530 GCF_005190385.1 Monodon monoceros
AAGGAGACTGGCCTGCTGTCAGAAAAGGAAAGGGCTCCTGGATGGGGGGAGGATCACATCCTACCACAACAGCACTACTACAGCCCAGTTGGTAGCTGCCATGGGGATCGGATGAGTAGGCAGAAGTTCAGGCTGCTAACCAGCTGGGAATTGAGCAAAAGGAAAAAGAAAAAGACCTTCTGGTGCCAAGACTCCAGGGAAATGTTTGTTGACTTTTTGCTTCATATCGACTACTTCCAACTAGGCTTTGAAGCTAACTTTTTGATATAAGGGCTCCCTGGGGTGGGTGGGGAGTTCAGGGCCTTGTTGCTGTGGTTCTCTAGGCAACCGCAAACCCACAGCAGCTCCAGGAAGATGCCTGAATTACATGGAAAGTGACGAGGAACTACGGAGAAAACAGAGAGAACTCCCAGGAAAGTGGAGACAGAAAAACAAGAATTTAAAGGGCAAAACAAAAACTGCTACAGGGATGGGACAATAGCCATCAGCACCGTGCCTTCAGGATGCCAAAGGTGCTTCTTCCCAAGTCCTTCACCACAAAACTGTCCCATACAGAACTGAACTAGGAGGTGTTCAAAGGAACCAGCAGCCCTAGCTCTCAGCCAGATTTCTTAAAATGGATTTCTGGGTGGAGGGATCTTCTGAAAACGAAGATGTGAACATTTACATTTACCCGCTGACTGTGGGTTCTTCTTGCTCCCCATCACCTGTAGAATGAAGTCTGTGCTTCT
Source organism: Monodon monoceros (assembly GCF_005190385.1). NCBI lineage: Eukaryota > Metazoa > Chordata > Mammalia > Artiodactyla > Monodontidae > Monodon > Monodon monoceros. The sequence goes on from NW_021703768.1 coordinate 124,992,225, forward strand.
GCAAAGAGTTCACAGGCACTACTGAATTTCTCTCTCCACGCTCAACAGTGTTCTTGAATCTGGGCATCTGTGCAGGTTTTATCCCCCCTTGGCTAATTGCTGTTGATCCTGAGGGTTGAGGTTCAATGTTACTTTCTCTAGGGACACTTTTCGATCCATTTCTACCCCTATATTAAGTCCAGCGTTCCTTTTATGCATTCCTTGTATACTTTCCCATGGCATTACGGACCTTTTATGATGGCCACACAGCCAGCCCCATTGAGCGTATGTGTGTTGCATACTCAGCTACATCTCCCATACGAACCAGAGGCCCTAGCCCTTAGGAGATGTTCATTAAGTCTCTGTTGAACAAATAAGTGGGAGAAATACTCAACATCTCCATAAGAATCTTCTATCTCACCAAGCAAGGTAGGAAAGGGAAATAAACAAGTATGGGGGGAGGGGGCGGGGTTTGAGCAAAGAGGTTTTTCTTAAGGACAGAAACACAGAGGAGTAAATGGCCCTTAATCTAGGGGTCATCAAGAAGCATATTACTGATAATTGTGCAGTTATAATTGCCCTTACTGGAAAGAGGGGCCTTCTTGGAAGTATTGGAGAGATTTGGAGATGTCCCTCTTTAAGAATAAAGGTAGAGAATCAAAATCCAAGTGTCTGGATATGTCCAAAAAGAGATCACACGCAAATGAGTAAGTGGACAAGACAGTTGATGCGGGGCTGACGGAGTCACCCCAGCTAGAAGGACAAGCTTCTTCTCAGCTCCAGCCAACTGCTGAAATGCAAGAATGCAGGGCACTGTTTGCCAGAGAAGCCAGAAGTCCATGTAGTCTGTGTGTGTGTGTGTGTGTGTGTGTGTGTGTAAGTCTCTCCAACTTGTTTACATTTTTAAAAATCAACTTGCATGAGCCCCAAGATGCCAGTGTTTGGCCTTTGCACCAATAGACCTGGCTTCCCTCGGGTCTGTTTATCTAAACCTGTAGACACTAAAGCTCCAAACAACATGATTCACCACCCATAGAAAGTGATCAATATATGAATAACTAAATAAGGACAGAGACTTCTCTGCATCAATTATTGGCACATACTAAGTGGTCAATAAATAGACGCTGAGTGGGAGAAAGAGAATAAATGAATAATGAATGTATGTCTGCAGTTCATGATTTCTACCACCAGTTGGCAAAGTTCAGTTTTTTTCTGCAGATGGAAACATCACATTGGAGATTTCTGAGTGGGAGGATTTACCTTAAGCCAAACAATTCTCTAAAGAAATAACATCTTTTATTAAGACAGTTTTATGGGCACATCTACAAGCCATGCATACTTAGCTTGAACATCCCATAAATACCAAGAATGTTTTCTCATTGTCTTTGCTGTCCCTCCTCACTTCCCACCCCCGTCAGCTCTGGATACAAAGTCATTAGAAGGAGATGGTTTCCCTTGGTGTGAGTAGCATCATGGTTAGAAATAGAGGATGAATACTAGATGGCGGGGCCAGGGTGGAGGCGTTGTGTATTCAAGAAGCACACAGTCTTTTTGGATAAATAGACCTTTATAATACAATGTATTTGATTATATGTATTTGGCTATAATACAATGTATTTGATACTATAATGGTCATGTGGAGATGATGCCTGTGGACCCAGACAGGAGAGAGGCTATTCTGTCTTGGTTGAGGAAGGTGCAGGAAGTCCTCAGGTGAGTAGTTCATGGGTTGGATGGACCTTGAAGATAAGAAGGAATTCACCAAGGTACAAAGGCAGGAAGAACATTCACTCATTCGTCAAATATCTACTGAGCAACTATGTGTGCCTGGCACTCTCCTGGCCATTAGGGATGCAGCAGTGAACAGGATACAAGGGCCCTGTCCTCAAGGAACTCACAATGCAGTGAGAGAGACATTTAATAATCAAGAGAGGAAATAGATTTTTTAAAAAATACAGTTTGTTGGAAGAACTGGGAAGGAAAAAGGTAGGATGCTGTGAAGGAAATAGGAGGCAAGGCCTATATTATATAGGGTGGTCCAGCGAGGACTCTGGAGGAGGATGCATTGTAGCTGCAAATGAAGGATGAGAACCATTAGTCATAGGAACAAGATGGTACGGTGGGAGTGGGGGCCCAGAGAATCCTTTTAGCAGAGAGAATACCCAAAGCTCTCCAGGAAGAAGACATTTAACCGTTGTGAAACCATTTCTGAAAGGTGGGGAAACCTCCCAGGATATTTGAGGAACAGTAAAATGTTCCTCTTACATTAGGATGTACAGTGGAAAAGGGGGAAAGACATTGGTGGGAGCTGAGGCCTGTTTGCAGAGGGCCTCAGACTTTTATCTTAAAATTTAGTCTTTCCCAAACATGTGTCATACCCATAGCAAACTTCGCATTTCTGCCACAGCCTCATTCCAACAGAACTGTTACTTCCTTATTTTTCTTTCAATAAACTTAACTTTTATGTAAAATATTTTAAAGGAAAGCTTAATAATATTGTCAGTACTATATACAGAAAGACAGTATCATTTGCCATTAAGAACAGGTAGCCAGAAAATTGAGCACAAGACCAATAAAATTCTCACATGCCTCCTAAAATTTTGTCAAGTGGTTCACATCCTATATAGGATGTGGGAATGGAGGACATTGAGAAATTTTAATTAGAGAGCTAAGGAGGTGAGATTGCTACTTCAGAAATCAGCACTGAAAGCACTATTCCATTTATATCTCCTAAAAACCATGATGATGATCCTGGCAGCCATAAAAAAGGATATTCCTGGACAAGAATTGCTCAGCCCAAGGGGCTTTCCAGTGGAGATTTACATAAAGCCAATTTTGAAAGCCCTGACAAATAGCAGGTTAACACAGAAAAATTCAGGGAGAGACTGGGTGAGAACAACCTGCTCACTCAAATTCCCATGTTTAGTATCAATTTCCTCTAGCTTGAGGAGGACTGCTTAGCTACTTGGCAACTGGTAAGTAAAGAGATTTAGATAAAGCTCCTGAAAATGAGGAACAAGCTCATAATTCTTGACTGGGGAAAACCACAATACAAAATCTAATATAATATACTCTTTTGTTCTTCTTATGAACTCCTATCTGGCAGCTTAGAGAAAAAAGTCCACTTAAGCACCCATACCCCTGGAGCAGTTTAGACTTTCATTTTGCCATTTGACAAATATTTATGAAGCACCTAAAAAAGTCAGATCCTGTGAAGAAATCAAAAATGCTTAATGGGGTTACAAATCCAAATGCCTAACAGGTGCCAGGAGAGAAAGGTTAATGAAAGAAGCAGTCTAGTGTTAAGACAATAGGGAGTGGTGGGGACTGTAGTGAACTGGAGAGTGCAATCCCCATTTGAAATGGGAAACTTAGCTCTAGTCAATAGCAGCAATGCAGGAATGTGGGGCCTGTGTTGACAGGACTTCAGATATTTCAACAGAAAAATCATTGCACAATGGTCATTATATTTAGGGGGAAAGTCAGGGGTGGGAGGAATACCTCTATGATTTAAAAGCTGGCAAGTAATTCAAAAAAGTTTTAAATACTCTAAGCCAAGGAAAACATATCTACAGACAGGATGCAATCCAAGGGCCCCAGTGGGTGACCTCTGGGTGTCACAGAGTCTCAGCCTTTTTGGGACTTGTGTGTTAGGAGATAAGGCACGTTCATAAATAACTCCAATACAGAACATGGAGATAAGTATTGTGTGAGCAACACAAAGTGCTGAAGGAATTCAGAAGAGGCAGGAATGACATCATAGTGAAGCCCTAAGTGGGGAGTAGTGGTTTCTCACAAGGATATATCTGGCCACATATCAAGGAGCCACTGAATTCAGTGAGGAAGGGAAAGAGGACATCCAGTGAACCCCAAAGGAAAATAACTGATGACATCAGGACTGAGCATCAGCATATTCCAGAAAGTATTTTCAAGATGCACATGTCTAGCCCTTAACCCAGACAGCCTAAATAGGAATTTCTTGGGTTGAGAATTATGCACCCAAATTTAAAAATGTATCTTCAGTAAATTCTTATTAAGTCCCCTCCTTAAGAAACTCTGCTTCAAGGAGATGCCCCCAAAATGCTGATTAAAACAACAAATATGACTCTTTTGTCCCTCCTATTCCCCCTAATTCAAGCAAACTAGGATACATACCTTGCCAGGTTTTCTCCCTGGGAGTGTGTATACCCTTGTGCCTGCACACAGGACCCCAGCCAAGAGGGCTGCCAGGGCCAGCCACGGGCCTTGGTAAAGCACTGTGTTAGCCCAGAGGAGAAAGAGCTTTCCTGTTCTTGGTTCCTTTGGAGCAGATGCCATTTTGTTATTCACACAAAGGCACTCTCTGCCAGAGTGGCCTGCAGACTGTACAGTAATTGCTGTATTTCCAAGCCATCTTCCTCCAAATGTTATCTAATAACAAATTCCATAACCCTTACGTTGACACAGGTTATACAGAAAATACAGCCAAAAGTGAATATTGAACTTTCCTGGTATTGAGGATGGGATTTGTATTCAACACAGTGATATAAATCCAAGAAGTTCACCTACATTTTTCCAATTTAGAACACAAAGTCCAATCAGAATTGCTCCATCTATGCCTTAGTTTCCAGCTTCTTTCAGGCATATCTGGGCTCAGTTTTCACATCAAAGAAACCCAGCAAGTAGGCCCTATTGATTAACTATTATTTTTGCCACATGAGAGTTTTTTCTGGGCTCCAAGTCTGCTGCCCCTCTCACCACTGACCCTCCCCTCCTGAGGGGTTGCTTATTTAAACACCAATCTACCCTAACAACTCTTGCATCAAACTGTGCACTGTCCAAAAGAAGACACGCAAAGAGTATAGTGTTCTTTGGCTCTTTGAATCACATACATTTCAAAATCAAGGAAGCCTTTAACATGCAGAAACTGTCAGCTTTCTTAGAGTGCCCCTCCTCTTTTGAGCTATAATCGTTCTCTGCCAGTCCAGATTCCAGTAAATATGCAAGTTGTACATGCCTTCTAACTGTGAAGCGAAAGACTCTGGATAATGAGAAAGCCTTCAGACTATTAAAATTAATGACTCCGTAAACCTCTAGCAGCTGCCATTAAAATAGCAATATTTGCATTTTGTGAACCACATGTGCTGCCCAAAATAAACTAAGGGGAATACCCTTGAATCCTGCAAGAGGAACTGGTCCCAGGAAACTTGAAGCTGCAGTCAGTAGGGTGAAAAGTGCCCATGCAGCTCGATGATGCTCTTGTGTACCTGACAAGGGGAGATAGCAAGCCCTTGAAACAATATTATTTCATATCGTATGTATTTTATAGTTTAGAAATGTGTTTATACCCACTGCCTCATTTCATTTTCACAACTATCTTGAGTGGTGCGCAGAGCAGGATTACTATTATCATTTTACAAAGAAACTGGGTGCAGAGAAAAGATGTGTAGTGGATAAGTAATGATGCTGCCAAACATCCCTCCATCCTTGTCCTAGTCCTCCTCTGGGGAACACACTCCCGTTTTCAGTCCATGTACTTTAAGAAGATCTGACAACACCATTTATCACTCTCAGGATGGGGCACGTGAATAACAGTATTAGGCTTTTGAGGTCCCACAAATTTCTTCAGGGATGGGCCTATAGACTTGGTTAGAGTTAACGAGATACAAGAAGACTTTTATTGTTTGGTGGAGAGGTGTGTCCACTTTCCTTCTTACCATCATGTGGTATCTGGAAATGAAGCAATCATAGAGGAAAGTAGAACCACTGGAAGGAGAGAAACTTGGTCCAGGTGAAATGATTGACCTGCCCATCTTGGAGCAATGACATTTCCTTTCTTTGATTAACATAACTTGTGCTGGATCTGTTGATACTTGCAACTGAGGAGTGATTCAGAATGCTCAGTGTCCATTTCCCCATAACTTCACTTTGCTCATGGGCAACATAGGTCTCTAGCCCCCATTTGACATCACCTTTCTGCATTCATATGTGTTGTCAATTGGCAACTTCTCTCCATATTTGGGAGAGAGAAGTGAGAGGGACGAAATACAGCCAACTCTCTTTTTGCTGTCTAAAAATTTCTGGCTACTGACTAGCCAGTGGATTGCATATCGTTGGCTCAAGTGCACCCTCCCTTCCTGACCCAACCCACAGTGGCCAGAGAGGGTGGGGGTGGGGAAAGGCCAATGGGTGATAAGGCACAGGACATGGTCACTTAAGTAGCAGAGGCTTAGAAAAGGCAGCTCCCTTAGAAAGAAGCTGTAAGCCCAGGAAACCTTTCTATAGGTATTCTACTTCTCAGTGGAGTCTCAGAGATCCACAAATTCTTGGGCATCCTATGATAATGTTATAATTTTCCTTTGACTTTTATAACCATTCAAACACTTTTAATACTTGGGTCACCTGCATTACTATTTATGAGATTTAAGTGCCTGTATTTCTTGTGTTTATAAGCAAATTGGCATTGGCCTCAAGTAATACTACTTAGCTGTCGTGGGTAATAAAAAAAAAAAAAAAGAAGTCTTAATGAATAAGTGATGTCTTCACAGCAAGTGAAAGCCAAATGACATCACAGAACTTCATGGAACAAAAGTTTTGCAACAATGCAAATAGAAAACCTGTGATGGGAGATCTGAGGCTCAAGTAAGTACAGACAAATCAAACTCCAAAGGACCTTGTCAGAGCACGTGTGAGCAGAGAATTCCTTTCAGCCAAACAGGACTATCTTTCATATGTAATTAAATTTGTCCACTTAAATTGTAGTTACTTTGTCATTTTATTTGCATTTAGTTTATTACTTTATTTTTGTCATTTTAGTTGTATACAAGCTATAAAACGAACAAGGTATTCCTACTTTTATGTTTGTGTACATGTAGATAACATTATACTAAAAGAAACATGTCAACACTGGGAACCATAAGAAATGTTTTTTCCTTTGCAGGGCTTGGTCAGCATCCCAAGCTTGAAAATCATAGTGGTAGTGTCTATTCCAGAACTACCTGCCTACTCCTGGCCCTCTCCTTGTGGTCGTAGCCCTACAAGACCCTTGCAATGGTTCTTCCTGCCTCTGGTCCCTCCATTTCTTAATCTACCCATCATACAGCTAATCTTCCTTACACACTTTCTTCATGTCAGTCCTAGACACAAGAACTTCCAATAGCTTCCACATGGCTACATCTCTCCTCAGCATGCAAGTCCTGAGCCTGGCCTGTCATATCTGCTTTGCCTTCCTCACTCACAGTCTGGACTCCAGTCACTTGAATTCTCTTATTGGGTCTCAAGCACATCCTGTGCCTTTCTTCTGTCTTTGCTGGTGCTCCTGACCCGCCTTTCCATTGTTATTTTTCTCTATAAATTCTCCCCAACTACTCCAAGTCCTATTTTCATTGCCAAGTCCTCTATGAAAACCCAGCCAATGGTTCCAGCCCACAGCGATCCCAACTCCATTCCTACTACTCATAACACCTACTGAAATTTGTCTATATTTCCATACTTGATAGTTTTCAAATTGTGTGCTGTCTGCTAATGTTATCTAATTGTTTCCACGGAAAGCTCTGCCCAAAATATTCTCAGGATTTCTCTTGGGTATTTTATCCATGAGCAAGGTAAGTGGTGATGCAGTACCTTCAATTTCACTGTCCAGATGGAGAGAGTTCCTAAAGGTGTAGGTAACCAAGAATGAGAATAACATGTTTTATAGAGTTTACTAAAATGTCATAACCATTAAAAAGGAAATAAATGTTCTTGAGAAACAAAATGTTAAATAAAATAAACACATGAGGCACACTTTTTATTTCTATTTGGTCTTAACTGTTATCAATCTCTGCTTAAAAATTTTTCAAAAATTTTAAGTTTTGAGTCAAAAGTTTTTCCTTGGGCATAATTACATCTGGTATCTTAAGGTTCTAACCATGTATGTTGCTAGACCAAGTCCCTTCCTCTCTCCCTCCCTCCCTTCCTTCCCTCCTTCCTTCCTTTCTTCCTTTATTCCTTATTCATTATTTAAAGGGTCGTATATACACACACGCACACGTGTGTGTGTGTGTGTGTGTGTATGAATGTTTCTTCTGAGCACATTAAAAATTAATGAGGAGGAATGCTGAGAGGAGATTCCAGCCTTGAAAAGTATGGCTTCCTCACAGGCAGCCAGAGCCTATTATGTCATGGATTAAAGCAAGTGAATTAATCCATTTAAAGAACATTTGTTTAGCAGTTGCCTTTTAATTCCTTTGGGACTACTAATATAAATATGCAAAAAAAAATTTTTTTTTCTTTATAACCCAAAGGGCACATACCATACCTGCTGTTTAGGATTTTGCTCTAATCACGTAACAATATACCTTAGAGCTATAATAAAGTTCTACTTCATTCTTTCTTTATGGTGTCATGTTTTTCTACTATACAGATGTTCCATAAATTTTTAATAGTTTTCTACTAATGAACAACAAAGGTTTTTTTTTTCAGCTTCTTGCTACTACAAAAAAAACTATTATAATAAATGATCATGTACGTACATCTTTGCTGTCCAAAGGAAGGGCATTTAGAAGTTTGGCAGATTTTGCCAAATTGTTGTTCAAAGAAGCTGCACCGAACTGTACTCTCACACACATAGCATATGAAGATGAATCTCTGCCATATTGCCATTCTTTTCAGTATCTGTTAACCTTATGAGTGGCAAAATGGCATTTCAATGTTTTCATTTACATTTCTTTAATTATGAATGAGGTTGAACACATTCATAAATTTAGAAGTCATTTTATTTATTTGCTGTGGATTTCCTGTTCATATCATTTAACCAGTTTCATTGTTTTTCTTCCAAACTTGTTATAGCTCTTTAGCAGAAAAAAATAGCATATCATCTTTCTTATGTGTTGCAATTTATTTTTCTGCCTAGCAGGCATTTATATAGGTAAATGAATCACACATTTTATAGCTGCTAGGTTTCTGTGTCTTGCTTTGAAAGAATTTCCTCACTCCAAGCAAGATTTTTTAAATATATATCAATATTTTCTTTTAGTACTTTTATGATTTCATTTCTACATTTAAATTTTGTATTCTCATAGAATTTATAAGGGTAAGAATTGAACTTTATGCCTCCCCAAACTGTTCACTGAATAATCCTTCTTTTTCTATTGATTTTAAATACTCCCTTTATTATATATTTAGTTCCCTATGTGTTTGGGTATATTACTGACTGGTTTGCTGTTTAACATGGCACTATTACTAATAAAAGCATTATAGAAGACATCAAAGTGAACATGCAAGGTATTTAGTATTGCCTCAAGCCCCATAAAAGTAAAAAGGCAAACAAATTTAAAATGTAGTTCTTTTCATAAAGAAAAAAATATAAAATTTTTCTTCTTGGTTGTGATTATTCTCATACTCATCCAGCGCTCCACTGTTTCACATCTATTTTCTCATTTCATCCTAGGTCTGTAGAAAAGATGTTATTACTTCTCCATTTTACAGAGGAGGAAACTGAGGCTCAGAGAAGTCATGTGGTTTGTTTTAGGGTAACCTGCTGCTAAGTGGCAGAGTGGGAGTGAAAGTGAGGTTTTCTGACCTCAGGTCTCCCACGGAATCCCAAAATTCCTTTGAGAAAGCAGACATCATATAAATAACTGGTGAATGAGGATCATCCCCCCATTCCCAATCTGCTCTCTTTATACTATATCTGGCTTCTGTTAAAGTGAGTTCCCCCATTAAGCATAATTTTTTTCAGCTGAGAAAAAATTAAAATCTTGGGTGGTCACAATCAATATTTGACAAATAGTTGCTAAATGTACTAGTCATTCAGTCCACCCCTCACTTTCGACAGGAAAACTGTATCCTCAGTGGGAACTCATCAGTTAGGAGTTATCTTCCAAAGAAGAGGTCCTTGGGGTACTAAAAAAAAAGTCTCCAAGTATCAATATTTAAACATCATTTCAGAAAAATTTAGACTATTTTGGTCCTCAGAAGAATTCTCTGCCTCTCATTCTCGTTCCATGAAATACTTGAACGTGACTCGAGACTTTCTACTTTTCCCTACAGCTGGAATCCCCTCCAAATCAAAATCAATCATATAATCAAATTATTTGTTATTAGTTTTCAACAGTCATGTCTCACAGTAAAAGCCAAAGTAACCCACCAAATCCTGGGGGGCCTCCTTAGGCAACACCCTGTCCACAGCCAGGTTTCCATGTAGAGAAATGGGACTGATTTTCTTGACAAGCGGTTTTGTGGAATTTCAATATAAAGGATTATCCAATTCAACTTTTAGCCCATGTCTTTCCATACATTTCAAGGAGTTGCCCAAAGAATTACAAACCCAAATTGTTGAAAACTTTCTGACAAGCAGAACATCAACAAATGTATAATATGTCCTGTTTATCACAAGAAGTCATCAAGGAGACCCCAGGACTGGAGGAGCTGTTGCTCAGAGCATACGTTTATTCACGCACTCCCTCACCTACTCATTCAGATAAATCATGAACAAAAATGAATACGGTCTTTGTCTTTATGGAGTCAACATGCTAATGGAGATTCAGGCCTTCTGTTTTACTATTTAGTTTCTATTTGTTTCATTCGTCTTTTGTTCTTCTGTTTTTCCCTTCCTGATTTTCTTAGGGATAATTTAATATTTTTTTTTAGAATTCCATTTTATCTATTGGCTTCTTAGCTATATGCCTTTGCATTATTATTATTTTATTTTCATTATTCAAGTGGTAGCTCTAGGGGGTTGCAACATATATTTTTAACATTTCAGTCTGCTTAGAGTTAATACTGTGTTACTTTATGTTAAATGAAAGAAACTTGTAACCATATACATTTATTTACCCACCCCCAACACTGTCCTTTATGCTATAGTTATTATAGTTTTTACATATATAAATGTTAGCAACTCCACAATTCAAAGTTACAATATTTGCTTTAAATAGTCATATGTATTTTAAGGAAGTTAAGAAGAAAAATTACTTTTTAAAAAAATATTTACCCGCATGTTTATCATTTCTGATATTTTCTTTTCTTACTGCAAGAACCATGTTTCAGTCTGGTATGATTTCCCTTTAGCCTGGAAAACATCTTTTGGTTTTCCTTGAAGTGTAGGTCTGCTGGTGATAAATTCTCTAGTTTTCTTCTATCTGAAAACATCTTTATTTCACCTTAATTCTTTTTTTTTTTTTTTTTTTTTGCGGTACGCGGGCCTCTCACTGTTGTGGCCTCTCCCATTGCGGAGCACAGGCTCTGGACCTGCAGGCCCAGCGGCCATGGCTCATGGGCCCAGCCGCTCCACGGCATGTGGGATCCTCCCGGACCGGGGCATGAACCCGTGTCCCCTGCATTGGCAGGCGGACTCTCAACCACTGCGCCACCAGGGAAGCCCTCACCTTAATTCTTGCAGGATGTTTTTAGTGATGTAGAATTCCAAGTTGAGAAGTTTGTCTGTTTCCCCCACCCCCCTCCCCTTGCTTTCAGCACTTTCAGATGTAGTTCCACTCTCTTCTGGAATCCATCATTACTGATGAGAAGTCAGAGATGATATGTAGTGTTATTCCCTTATGGAATGTGCCACTTTTCTCAGGCAGATTTTAAGATTTTATCTCTTGTTTTCAGCAGTTTGACTACGATGTACCTAGATATGGTCTTATTTGTATTTATTCTATTTGGGATTACTGTTCTTCTGGAATCTGTAAATTTATCTGTACATTTATTTCTTCAAAGATTTTTTTCTGTTCTATTCTCTCAATCCTTTCCTTCTGGGATTCCACTTATATATTCATCTTTTCAATATGATCCCTAAAAGTTGCAAAGGTTGTATTAAATTATTTTTAGTCTTTTTCTCTTTTTTCAGATTGAATTATTTCTATTGCTCTGTCTTCAAGTTCATTGACTCTTTCTTCTGTCATCTCTCATCACTGTTAAGTCAATTCAGTAAATGTTTTATTTCAGATACTGCATTTTTCTGCTCTAGAATTTTCAGTTTTTATAGTATTTTTCTTTTTTGAGATTTCTTATTTGTCTATTAATTACAATAATTACTTAACTTTGCATCTCTGAGCATGGTTATAATAGCTGCTTTAAAATTTTGTCTGCCAAGTCCAACATTTGGGTTATCTCAAAGTCAGTCTCCTTTGATTGCCTTTTTTCTCAAGTAGGAGTCAACAGTTTCCTGCTCTTTGTATGTTAGTAATTTTGATTGTATCTAGGACATTGTGAATGATACATTGTAATGAGGAGCCACTGAAGTGCTTTAAGGAAAGAAAAAATGATCATATTTTTGTCTCAGAAGTATTCTGGCCGCTGCACGGAGAATGGAATTAATGTGGGTGAAACAGCTGGGAGACTGCTGCAGTAGTCCAGGCGAGATGTATTATTAACATTTACTAGAAAGATGGCAGTGCAAAGTTGAAATTAGGTAGAACAGATAGGAATGAGAGGCCTGGAAGGGACTTAGGTATCAACTGCCTACGAGGCCACATTTTCCTAGATGACTCACTAGTAACTTTTACCCAAAAGGCCAAACAGAATACCATTCACCAACTTCCAATGAAAGAAATCTCAATAATTCCTGAGGCTTCGTGCCTGCTTCACTCTCCACAACCAGCGAGCTCCCAGGTCCCAGCAATTCTTTTTTTTTTTAATTTCCTCTCTTCATCTACCTCCACTGATTTCAGAGCCTTATCCTTCTCCCAAACGAGCGAAATAGTCTCCTGACACATTGTCCTACTTCCAGTCTCAATCTTTTCTTATTTGTCCTCTACCCCGCTTTGTCCTCTACCCATCTTTTCCACAGACCCAATCTAATTATGTTATTTCTGTTTAACAACTTTCAGGGCCCCTGTTTGGACAAGAGAAAGTCCAAATGCCATAGCATGGCATATAATTCTCATGGCATATGATTCTTTCCTTTGGTTTTTTCACCAAATGTTTTTGTTCACATCCTATTTGCTGGAAAAAAACAAAACAAAACAAAACAAAAAAGGAAGGAGTGGTGACTGAGATCTCTGTCCTCCCCTCACCAATAGTCTAATGAGGGAGACAAGAGACCAGTTTCAATTTCATCTTCCTCTACTTCCTCTGTTGCCATCACTGCCCTCCCTAAATTTTCCCCAGCACACAAAACTTTTTGCCATAATTAACCAGTTTATTTTACTCCTTGATACCTCTGAGCCTTTGTACATGCTGTTTACCCTTCTTTCCTTTCCTCTTTCCTTCCCTGTTAAGAAGACCTAAATTGAATACCACTTTTTCTAACTCCCCACACCCTTGGTACATTCATTTTTCCCCACCTACTTATTCAAATCTCTGTTAAGAGTCTACTGCTTGGGGAGCAGAGACTTTTATAACAGTCCATATAACTTCACATTTCCTCTCCTGTCTCTTGCAGTAAACTATAAAATCTTTGGGGACAGGGAGCTGGTCTAAATCATCTTTTGTTCTGTTGTCTAGCACATTGCCCAGCCCCCAGTCAGCAATCAACTGTTTATTGACTCTTTTACATCCTTCTCATTTTACAACTGGGGAAATAAAAGTCCAGAGAGGGGAAGTGACAGGTCTTGCAAAAGGACTTGGACTTGCGTTAAGATCACTGCTTCCAAGTAGGGGGTTTTCAATATTTCTCTAGGCCACATACTGGAAGGTTTCACGGAGGTGGCCGGACTTAAGCTGCACTGACAAGTCTGAGTAGGATTTGAGACTGTTGATGTACAAGTGGAAGCTGGTAGAAATTGGGTTAGGGCTGTGGAATTTGATCAGTAGCTTAATGGCCTCTAGAAGCTGAATCTATGAACACAGATTGCTAGCTAGAAAGCAAAGGGGCTGTACTGAAAAAAGAAATAATCTGCAAGGGAAAAAATGGATTCTATTCATAGTATACACCTCACTGTGTGGCCCTGGACAAGTCCTGACTCCTTTCTGGGCACTAACTTCTAATAATAAAATAAACAACAACAACAATAATAATAACAACCACTTATAATTATTAAAACTTTACTATGTTCCAGGCACTATTCTACAACCATTATGTTTTACTGATGAGGATATCTACTTTCAAAGAGTTGAAATAACTTGGCCAAGGTTATCCTAACTAATAAGTGGTGGAGCTAGGGTGTTTGCTCCAGATTGTTGGACAAGATAATCTAAATTCCAACTTAACTATAAAGACTTTAAAGAAGTTTCTGCCACAACAAACTTTGGTCATCCTGGAGCTGATTACAAGAGTTCCTCTCTTGTAAGGTGACCTACTTGCCTAGCTCCCTCCCAGCTAGAGAAAACTTCTCACCTGGAAACCTGGGGATTATCTCTGGTTTGTACACACACAAAAGACATGAATCATTTGAAATTCTAGCTATGCCCTGAATTAGCTATGAAAGAAAATCATTGTATTTATAAATAGTTTCAGCACACAGAAGTCTTAACCTGTGTGGTCCTATATTTCACTGCTATTTTCCACCTTTAAATATTATTAATCATTTCAGCAATTTAGCAAAGCATTTTCACATATGCTACATTATTCAGTCAACACAACTGCCTGTTTTCCAGATGAGGACACAGAGACTATGCCAGTGATTTTCCTAAAGGCTTACAGACAATAAGTGTTTCAACTCCAAATGCCCTTCTTTACTATTTCCCACCTCTAGAACATGGGTTAGCCAAAAATACAGGTAAGTTTATTTGTATTTACTGAAAGTACCTGAAATGTACTGAATTTACTGAAATGTAAATTACTGGATCACCAAGTAAAAAGGATCCTAACGTTCTCTGGCTGCTTTTAAACACATTAGAAGCTCAGAGTTGAAAGGATTCTTAGAGGGTCATCAGACCCACTATTCCTCTTCTCTCTTCACCACTTCCACCCTACAACTTTTGAAACACTCCTATTAGGTGGTGGCCTAGCCTCCCAAGGTATCCTTTTTTTATCTCTGAGCAGCTTTGAAAGTTATTAACCTTCTTTATTGAACAAAATGTGTCCCCTGACATTACCGCCCATTGGTCCTCAGTCAGCCTTTTGCTATTTCCCTCTAGAAACCCCTCAGATAATTGATTCCAGATCTCATCAACTTTGATTCTTTTCATTTCCTCTGTGGACCTGTCTGGGTCTCAGTTTTCTCATCTATAAAATCGACAGATGGACTAGTCTTGTCAGATCTCCATAAAGCTTTCCTTCTATGACCCTATGATATTTTAAATGTCCAAATAACTGTACCCCAAAACAGAAAAGCTTGCTCGCTGCCAGAAACTCTAAAAGGAAAGTATTTCCTAATGTTTTGCCCATTGTGCCTTTTCCTTCCTTCCATTCTGTTTGTGTTTTTCTGGAGATGGAGAAGATAGTCCAGAGAAGGTGGGGTAGGCGCCTGCCTCATTGTTGATGTTGCAATGCACTCAAGCTGGGAAGAGATTTGAAGTAGTTAGGGATGCTGAAATCCCAGAGCAGCCCCACCCCTTCCCACCTTGGCTTCCAGAGTCATTTCCAAATTACAGGGAGGTTTCCAGATTAAAATCCCGATTGATTGGCATTCACCCAGGGTCCCACACAGCCTCCTCTCTGGCACCTTCTCGTAGATTCCTCATACACCCAAGTGCATTTTGTGACCTCTACCCCAAAATCTCCTCTGATAAAAGAATGAAGTGTTTCTGTAATATCTCTGAAAATACAGAGAAGGTAAAATATTTAGAAAATCTGATTAGATCACATACTGATTAATGTGTGAAATAATAACAATAAAAGTAATAACGAATAGTTATTTACTGAATAGTAAATATGTTCCAGACACTAGATTAAGAACTGTATGTGCTTTATGTTATTTAATTTTCACAATAACAGAATGAAATCAGTACTATTTTCATCACTATTTTATAGATGATGAAACAAAACTTTAAAAGAATGTGTATATCACCTGCCCAGTGTCACACAACTGACAAATGGTACAGCCCAGAATTCCAGCTCAAGTTTATAGAACTGATGTCTGAACATTTCATGCTACACAAAAATGCCTTATTTTTAAACGACGTTTTAAAAATTTTGCACCTATGCATCACTTCTTCCACGAAGCTTCCAGGATGTTCCCCAAATCTAATTTAGAGATCTCCACTGTTTCATTGTATCTGTTCATCCTTTTACGCTGATGCTTTGCACACTGTTTAAAATCTTTCATTTGTCTTTCTTCTACTCTAGACAGTAAACTACTTGAAGGGAATAACTGTCTCTGTGTTTGTATTCCTTGCTCCTAATACATCTTTCTTCTCACAGACAGGATTTTACGGCACTCTTGCTCTACAGGATTGTCAGGAGCTCTTGGTTTTACAGCCAAAATCAAAGGTTGTTGGATTAGGGAAGACAAAGCCCACCAGCCCTTTCTAGGCATGTAGGGGATACTTCTGAGTGTTTCCAGAAGGGATGGAAGCTCAGGCTTTGCCTTAAAGAGAAGGAAAGCTCCAACTGAGAGATAGCTTATCTGAGATTAAGTAATATTGTAGCGGTTCACAAGTTTTTACCGATAACTTTCTGGAATACTGACTGCTAAATATCTATGGATCATAGACCCTAAGCCATATGTTCCTGAGAGAAGCAGGGAAGGTCTCTGTAGCTGAGCCTGGCTCAGTGCAGAGAAAGGGTATGACAGCCACCTCCGAGCCCGTCTGGAGGACCAGTAATGGCCAGCAGCATGGAGCAGCCACAGCAGGAGTCATAATGGTGGGCGCCGGCACTGTTATTAGGACCCAGCTTTCCTCACTTCCCATAGCCTTTAACCTCCTAAGAGTCTTACACTACCCTAAGGAAGGCAAATCCCTCAAGCATGACAGATTTCATTTACTATCAATCTTCGTACTTGGCAACTGAGACATTTATTACACTAAAATGATGAAGCAAACCCAGACCTGTTTCCAATTACACATGTACATCAGCGTATGTGCATAAAATCTTCTGGGAGAACGTGCAAGAAACTGCTGAAGTCAGTTGCCTCAAGGCAGTGAGGCTGAGGACATAGAGAGAGGAGGAGGTACATTTTTCATTGGAAATGTTTTTGTATTGCCTAAATATATCATGTGCTTGTATCATCTGTTTAATAATATAAACAAATAAGTTAATTTATATAATAAATGTAATAAAGTACCTTTTTAAATACTTAGCTCAACTTCTAAATGATTGGAATTTAATCAATTATTTGCAGACACACAGCTTAAGCCTAAGCTGTGTTTTCTTTAGGATTCAAGGGAAAGAACTATGCGGCAGGTCTGTCAGAAACTTATTTACATGAGACACTAAAAAGTATTCTGAGAAGTGGTCCAGAGAAGGGTGGAGGGAGTGACTCAAAACAATAGTAGTAATAAGAGAAATAACTAACATTTAATGAAGGCAAAGTACTAAACTCTACACAATCGTCTCTCTTAAACAGCCCAGTCAAGCAGGTATCATTGTCTCCCCCATGGAAACTGATGTCTGAGGAGCTGGATAACTACCAACTGGCAAAGCTAGGATTTTGTTCTAGGCAACCTGAAGCCAGAGTCCAAGTTCTGTACTTGTGTATGATGACTCTGTGTGAGCAGAATCTGATATCATATGCTGATGCTCTTTCCACCCCGGCTCTCTTGGTACCATAGCTGCCACCAGCAGGGACAGTAGCAACCAGACATCAACACAACAAGAGAAATGGCAGACCCCATTTGGCCAATTGGAGAGCCAGTCTCTGAATTACATGGGAGACACCTCTTGGGGACTCCTAAAACTGTACAGAAAAAAATTGAGAGCAACTGATGTTTCCATAGAGAAGGCAGAGCCAGAGACACATTGTCTTGTGTTGTCATGACCCTATTTTTATCCCCTGTGGCCTATGAAATACAGCTTTATATACTGATGTTTAAAAAGAGATGTGAAATATCAAAGAAGTCCTGAGATTAAGATTATCTTAATCTCACAAAGCCATGTTACCTGAGTTTTAACTGTGAAGGAAGAACCCTGATGTTCTGTAGACGTCTTCAGTCTATTGGTGCTGGCGACACCTAGAATCAAAAGAAGTGAGATTAGGAGAGAAAAGCCAACACTACAATACTCTGCTATTTCTCCTCCTTGACAGTGGACTGGAAAGTTAGCCTGCTGTTTCCTGAGACTTTGCACACAGTGATGCAAATCACTGCACTCTCATTCACTTTCAGATCTCCAGACAGCCCCACAGGGACTGAATACACTGAATTCAGTCAAACTGAGCTGGAGAGAGAAAGGAACTTGAAGTTCATTTTGTGAAGCAGTTTTAGTTTCAGTTTTTGCTATTTTTTTATAATCCTCTTTTTGTCCCCCAAATGAGATCTTATGCAAAACCCTACCATATAAAAGTATAACTGCTCCATGTGAAATAGGGGCTCCTGAGCAATGCCTGCTCATGTTCCTTAATGCCCAGCCCTGTACCCACTGCTTGGAGTGCTTTGAGTTGGCTCCAAGTAAAGGCGCCATATGATATATTGCCAAATCGGGACACTTGAGCATGAAAAGAGACTCCATTAATAACTATGCTGTGACAACTGATGTAAACTGAGACTGCCCTGGGCAAATCAGGAAGTATGGAACACTAGTTTTAAGGGATATAGTCTCGAAACTGTTGGCTCAGTCCAACCTCTGCATGTAAGAGATGAGGATTCTAGCCCCCTGACTTGCTCCATCAGGGGAAATTACCCCCTGATGAGAACCAGGAAACTACAAAGCAGGCAATCCATCCACTCTGTCTAATCCACTTCAAAATAAACCAGCTGGGAAATAACTGAAGTTTTTTTAATAAAAACAGTTAATGTTGGGCATGCCAAACCTCTGTGATCTCAGTGCTTCCTTTGTGCTTTCTGCCAAAACTGTACCTCCTGTGCTACTCTTTACTTCACATTGTTCTTCAAATCAACACGCCTCTTATGCTCAGATATCTACTTTAGCTTCACCCAAAGCAATAAGATTTGTGATATCATGGGGCTTTTGTGCTGGTCATATTTTTTCTAATACTCATTAAAACACACAAATAACTATTAAGATGTTCATCTATGTGCCTCTAAAATTATCCATATTCCACCACTAGTTTGCCTACTGTACTTTGCAAAGCACTTATATTTAGTAAACAGAACTTTCTGAATTTTATTAGTTATTTTATACTTGTTGGTTCCTACAATTCTGGTCTATACTAGAATCAAGTATAAGATGACATCTGATTTAGCACAGCTTGAATGCTTTTTTTAATTTTAAATTTAACATAGTAATATGCAATCTTGTTCCGTAAAAAGCACTGTGATTTCTAGGAACTTCATTGCTTACACAAGATGGTCACTTTGCTCCATTCAATTCAGCCTTCCTAATGTGAGACTGGTTCAATTTTAATATATGTTTATAGATGCATTTGTGTACAGTTTGGTCATGCAAAAGATTCCTACCAGTTATTTTTTAAAAGGCACATCTATCTCATGTGTCAGCAATAAAGCCAGTGACGTTAAATGATTCTCTAAATATTTATTGAGCACCTGCCATATGCCAAGTCCTATCCAAACTGGGGAAAGTGAACAGCATACAGTTATGGCCTCAGGTTCCTTCGTGTTAGTGGGGGAGACAGGCAAGTAAACAGGCATTCATACTAAAAGATGCTATGCACTATATTCATGAAGGGTTTGGATATCCTCCTCTTGCTGATCAGCTTAGGAGGAATGAAGTCCTATGCTTGGAGCAGGTATAAAAATTATACTCAAAAAATCAAATGGCCAGGAATGGATTTTTTTTTTTTTTTTTTTTTTTTTTTTTGGGCCACGCTGTGCAGTGTGTGGGATCTTAGTTCCCCGACCAGGGATCAAACACGTACCCCCTGCAGTGGAAGCTTGGAGTCTTAACCACTGGACCACCAGGGAATTCCCTATTTTTCTAACAGAATTTAATTTTCTTTCTAAATGCTCCTCCCCTCCAAAAAACTTTTTTCAGAAATTTAATTTTTTTTTTTAAACTTAGGAGTTTTTTTTTTTACCACCAAGGTATAAGCTGAAGCAATGCAGATTTCAATTTCCGTATCAGGACTATTCTACCCCACTCAGGGTTCTCCACTCCCCTTCTGTCCTGCAGTGGCATCTGGGGGAAAGCGGGGTAGCTCCCAAGCATGGCATCTTTGGGTTAGGGAGTGAGGAATATCAAATCTGGAGGCTGGAATCCAGAACCTAACTGACCTTCTTAGCCCCAGACTCTGGGCACCCTCCACTGGTATCAGCTGGATATGATTCCCCAAACTGGATTTGAGGTCATGGCACTGGCCTCCACTATTGATGTCCATTGACTATGGACTCTGATCATAAGATGTCTGTAGTCTAGGACCTTCTCAGCCCAACCACAGTCCCTCTGGTCTGTCAAAACACTCAGCTCTTTCACACTTCTCTCTGGGGCCCCAGGAAACTCTCACCAAGCTGAAGTGATCAGGGTTCCTCCCGCACCCACCCCACTCACCCAGGCATCTCCCTTTGGCATTGCTTCTCTACACTGTCCTGCCACATGGACATAAATGCTATGCACCTTGCCAAATATGAAGTTACATCCTTCCCATGCCACTTCCTAGCATCTATTACCTGCTATCTCCTAAACCTTTTGGGGTATTTCCACATGCCTCCCACCCCTGCCCTGGTATGGCAGGAGTTGCTCTTATTTCTTATTTCCATCCTTCTAATCCATGGTCGATAAATAATCTTTGCGGGACTTTTCTGGCTTGGCTCTTTACATGTAAAATCCAGATTCAAAAAATATTTTTTCCCTCTCATGTTTTTTTTTTTTTTTTTTTTTTTTTGCAAATTAACAGTGTTTTCCTATCAGATTATGTATTATTTAACCATGGGCTATAAAAACTGTAGAAACTGTTAGGGGTAACTTGAGATTAAAAAAAAAAAAAAAAACTAGTTTAGTACTTTTAAAAATATTCTTCCCACAAGACATTCAAAATTATCAAAGTAGTTTTTGTCAGAGATCTGACTCATTCAAACCATCCTCCAGACATTCTACATTTGAAAAATTAAGGGAAAATGCAGAGTTAAGAAAATTAATATTTGTTGAATGTCAACAATACTTAGGGGCTTCCCTGGTGGCGCAGTGGTTGAGAGTCCGCCTGCCGATGCAGGGGACATGGGTTTGTGCCCCGGTCCGGGAAGATCCCACATGCCACGGAGCGGCTGGGCCCATGAGCCATGGCCGCTGAGCCTGCGCGTCCGGAGCCTGTGTTCCGCAATGGGAGAGGCCACAACAGTGAGAGGCCCGCGTACCACAAAAAAAAAAACAAACAACAAAAAACAATACTTAGGCACTGTGCTAGATATTTTACATTCTTTACTTTCTTTAAATCTTCATAATATGCCCTTAGTGTAGAAATCATTCCCAGTTTACAGAGGAAGAAAAAAAGTCTCAGAAGAGATTTAACTTTCTTAAGTGATCTAGCTAGAAGTAATAAAGCCAAGATTCACACTTGATGCACCTGGTCCCAAAATTCATTTGCTTTCTCCCTTTCCACAGTAAGAAAAATATTGTCAGCCTAATGACACAGGTTAAATTTCATGTCCTGCATGTATTATTTACGGCATAAGATGCCCCTTGCAATAATCAACGGACACAATCTATTTATGATTGTTTTTCCAGATTTGGAAGTAAGCATAACGTATTAACCTCAAATATTAATGGTGGTTGATAGCTGTACCTTTGCTTTTCAGACCTACTTTTGGTCCTCCTCTTGACTGGTTTGATGCAGAATCCTTGGTTACCAACAAAGAACCAATGATAACATTATTGGGAAAATTAAACCTGCTGTTTGGCAATCTGCTTTTCAACTGCTTTTTCCAGAACAGCATTACAGTGAAGAGAAGGCACTGCCTGTACACGTAAACATGGATTTCCTGAGTGGCCCCAACTCAGAGGAGAGGCTGTAAATGCTAGAGAGCAGACCTCTTCACTGAGTATGAGGAGCCCCTGGCTGGCCTGCAGAGAGCGTCATAACTGACATCCTGGCAATGCAGCCATGAGAGTCACCAGGGGTGAGGGCTGTGCAAGTAAATAAAATTTTCTCACCATGAAAATCCTCTCCAGCCCTGCAGGGAAGCCTGTGACACAGATACCCCCAACAAAGGTAACAGCATCACTGGAGTATTTCCTAAAGGCTCAGGAGCTGAGAATCCCCAGGCCACAGATAAAATAACCACTCCATAATTAATGATGTATAACTCATCCATTTCTAGAAAGAACCTGGGTGGCCAATGACAATATAGGTAAAGAGACAGGATTATATACAATGTTTTCTTCATGTATGGGTGCAATCCAAAATTTAAACTGACTCATATTTCATAAAATATACTTTTTAATAATATAAGTGATACATCATATATGTGTATACAGAAATAGATATAGATGTGGATATAGATACAGGTAGAGATTCGTACTTGCGTGTGCGTGTGTTTGTGTGATTATGGGAGTTAGTATAGTTTAGAGAAGAACACGAAAGAGGACTAAGATTTAAATTATAATCCTGGCTTTTCTAACAACACACTGCAAGTCACTGAACTTTTCTGGGCCTAAGTTTCTTCAGCTTTAAAGCAAAAATACTTCTTTTAGTATCAGTTGGTACATATTAAGCATAAGATATGCCGCATGCTCTCATGACAAGCTACTTCATTCAGTTCTCCCAGAAAATTAGGTAAGATTGGCCTTTCATATGTTCCCAATGCACTTTCCTTCAAAACACTTGTTGCAGGTGAAATAAAATAATACTTTCCATAATTGTATCGGTTAATATTGTTTCTTTGAATGCACTTTAATCTCCAAGAGGGCAGGGACCATGCCCTCTTGTTCCTCATTGTACACCTGTACCTGGTGCAGTATTGGCCCAAGTTTTGTGGGGCATGAATTGACAGTTAATAAAAGACAACCTGTGAGGAAGATATTAGTTCTGAGATTCTGAAAAAATGGCACCTTAACACATTAACTCTGATTCTCAAGGCTCTCACCATTCTTATAAGTCATCTGTGGCCTCAACGGTCTAATCCAAAAGGCTTCCCAACTCAAATGGCCCCCTCAGCAGTTTCCACCACCAACCATTCCCCTCTTGACCTCAGTGATAAAGCTCCTTCACAGTCTTCCATCTGTGTCCCCAACCACTTCTCTGTTTCCTTCCTCAACTCTTCCCTCAGGCTTGCTCTACTTATGGTATTTCCTAAGATTCACCATCTCATCTTTTTGCCCTTCTCAACCTAGGCATCCCAGGGTGTGAGCATATTGTAATAAATATATCTGATTCATCCCAGTATATACAAGATATGCACCAAAGAGGAGTTCAGATGTTTCGGGGGGTAAATATTTGTCAAACGAGTGAACCTATAAATTGCCATGATTTTAACCATCATCCCTCAGTATTCCCATACACTGCCAGCTCTCTGCCTTTTCCTATACTCCAGGTTAGTGTTTATTCATTTCCTTGGGCTGTCATAACAAGTTACCACAAACTGGGTGGCTTAAAGTAACAGAACTTTATTCTCTCACAGTTCAGGAGGCCAGAAGTCTAAAATACCAAGGTGTTGGCAGGGTTGATTTCTTCTGGGGTCTAAGGGCAGTGTTTCACACCTCCTTCCTAGCTGCTGGTGATTGTCAGCAATCTGTGGTGTCCCATGACTTATAAATGCATCACTCCAAGTTCTCCCTCCATCTTCACATCACTTTCTTCTCTGTGTCTCCTTTTCTGTCTCTTATAAGGAAACTCTCATTGGACTTTGGGCTTACCTTAATCCAGTACGATCTCATTTCAACCTTCACCTTAATTACATCTTAAAAGATCTTTATTCCAAATAAGGTCATATTCTGAGGTTGCAGGTGGACATGAATTTGGGGGAGACACTATTCAACCCACCACAGTCTATCCTCTGGCCCCTCAAAATTCATGTGCATCACACGTGCAAGATACATTCATTCCACCCCAACATCACCTAAAGTCTTAATCAATTCTAGCATCAACTCTAAGTCTCAAATCTCATCAATTCAAAAAGTCCCAAACCTCATGATCTAAATTATTCAAATCAAGCCTGAATGAGATTCTGGGTTTCATCCATCCAGGGACAAAATTTCTCTCTATCTGTGATCTTGTGAAACTAGAACATAGGTTATATGCTTGGATCCAAAATGCAGGGACGGGGATAGGATAGACATTCCCATTCCCACTGGGGGAAATGGGAAGGAATAAAGTGGTCTCTGGTCCCAAGTGAGTCTGAAACCCAAGAGGCAAATTCCACTGGGTTTCAAGGCCTGTAAAAAATCCCCTCTGGTTTGATGTTTGATTAATTTGGTTTGATGTTTGACTACATAAAAATTTAAAATGTCTACACAGCAAAATAAGCTATGAGCAAAATTAAAAGACAAATGACACACTGGGAAAAATGCAACTCATATGATCAACCACATGTTGTTTCCTTAAAATATAAAGAGCCTCTGAAAAATGATAAAGGACAACACTCATTACAAAAGTGGGCAAAGAAAGAATAGATGAAATATTCACAGAAAAGGAAATTCAAGTGGCTTTGATTATACGAAAAGATGACCCACGTTACTCGTAATGAGAAAAATACACGTTAAAACTTTGCCAAAATGAACAATGTGAGTTATACAACTTACGTGGAGGGTAATTTAACAGACTGACAAAATGACAAATGGGTGTACTTTTGACCCAGCAACTGCACTTCTGGGAATTTATCCTACAAATCAATTAACAGACTTACAAAATGACAAAAAAACAAGGTTAATTACTGCAGCACTGGTCATGAGAGCAAAATATTAGAAAACATATGAGTGAACATTAACAGGGAACTGCTTAAATAAATCATGGTATATTATGTAGCCACTAAAAAATAAACTCTTTCTATAAAGATAAAAAATGTTCTCCAAGACGTATTGCTAAGTGAGGGGAAGAAAGCAGTGTGCAGAATTCTGTGTATAGAGGGACTAAATAACACTCATATATTTGCACATACATGCATAATGTATCTCTGGAAGGCTGTCCAAGAAACCACTGACATTAGTTGCAGAGAACTGTTCGGCCAGGGGCCATGGTAAAAGGAGTGTTTTCACTCTCAACCTTTTTACACCTTCTGAATTTTGAGCACGGGAATTAGTTTATTTATCATGATTAATTAATTAATTAACTGAATTCATTAAAAAGTTATTAGAGACTAGTAGTTAAGCATAGCAAGTGGTGAATATGCTTTATCTCTATATCCTCCTGACACCTACTAAATAGATAAGACAAGATATTTTTTTAAAGTAGTAAGTCAAAAAGAAGAGAAGACAGTCTCCAACATGGGATGCCCACAAAATCTTGGAAGGAGGGGGCAGCTGCAGAACCAACCACCCAGGAATTGGGGTCCCAGGGTTTCTGAGAGTGAGAATAGAGCAGAACTAAGACACGTGTAGATTACCTGAAAAACTAATGGCAGCATAAGTAGGTTATGCAGAAATACTGAAGTAGATAATAGAGGTTACAGTTAGAAGAGTTGAAAGTGGTTGGCTCTGGGAATTGGAGCTAAGATATGAATATGTAGGGCAGAGAATGGTTATTTTTCATTAAAAACTATATATTGAATTATTTAAATATATGCATGCATTACTACTACTTTACTTATTTCCTTAATTATTAAGGAAATTAATTATTAAGGGAAAAGTGCCTTAAGAAGTTAGTGTTTGTATTATTCACAGTGTCATGCTAATATATTTGAACTTACAGTGACATGGTTGAGCCTTTACAAAACTAAAAATGACCAAAAGTGACCAGAAAGAAATAAAGAGGTGTAAACTTACTAAAAAACCAAGAGAAAATTGGAAAATTTTTTAAAGAACTGTTAATGTTATTACAAAAAGATAATTGGTGTTACAGGAAATTTTTCTTTCAAATTTTCATTTAGAAAACTCCCTCTTCATAAATAACAAGAAAATTGTTATAAACAATTCGTTTTATTATGAGACTATTCTAAACTGAATCTGTGCAAATAGAATTCATCCATATAGTAAGAAAATTATTCTCATTATCTGTGATTAAATATAGTTTATCCTATCATAACAAAACTGGAAAAATTCAAAGAAAACTACTAACACAGTAAAGGAAAGCAGAAACCATCAAAAAGAGTTTTGATAAAATTCTCTATCAAATTTTGACAGAAATCAGACTGGTATTGGGAATAAAAGGAAAAATAAGATATGTTTTCTGTCCTCCAGGAATTCATTGTGATATTTTTATATTTAAAAAGGTAAAATGGATTATTATTTAACATGAGAAAGAACATTTGATAAAAATAATATTAAAATCATCCATTCATTGAGCAAATAACTTTGTGATGGGATGATTTCTGTGGGTCAGACACTCTTGGGTAGGGAATTGGGTAACGATGAGTAAGACACTGACCCTGAATTCAATAATCATGATTATCATCACAGTCATTATCATAATAGCTGATATTTCTTGAGCAATCCTTATGTACTAAAGCTAAAAACCTTACATGACAATAGTGACCAGAGAGAATTTGTAGTCAGGGAAAGGAGCTAGGTTAGGAAGTTAGGAATTCTGGAAGTGGGGCAGTTACAGGTGAGGACGGGTACCAGATGGTACATGGCAACGCAATGCACTGTGACAAAATGGAAACCACCCAAATGTATACTGACAAAATGAAAACTACCCAAATACCCCAAATTACAGTAAGATAAAAGTCTACCATGGCATATTAAGGCAATGAAATACTACGTAGCCATAAAAGAAAGAACTACAAGAGCCATAAAGATGCATATATAAAATAATGCCAACTGGAAAAAATAAAACAATAGATTGCATAAACCCACGTAGAGCTGCATAAAATCTGTTTGCACCTTGATAATGATAGGAAGATATCAAAGACAAGGGGTTAACAGCTTAATAGTTTCAAAAGAGTTTTTTTTTTTTAAATTGCCTCATAGTATTATGCAAGCATGCATTTTTTTTAAAGAAGGAAAAATATCTTCGGTCACTCCCAAATTATCTCCTCTGCTGAATCAGAAGAGACCGGTCATAATTCTAAAGTTTCCAAAGGTAACTCGCTTTTCTTTCTTTACTCCTGGGCCCACAATTAGTTGTGCCTTATGCAAGTCTGAGGAAACATTTACAAATAAGATAGATCTAAAAAACCTCTTTTCACCAAGTAAGTCTCAGTTCAGAAATGCCCAAAATTATCCGAAACAGTAAAGAACAATGAACACAGTTATTGCTTTATTTTACCTGGAATATCCATGGGGTCAATGAGTTTTTAGAGCTAGTAGATAGTCTAAAATTTTAGTATAGTGGATTTTAAATTCTGTCCCATATAGATGGCTTAGATATCACCTTTATGAGAACGGGGTGACAGGGTGGACAAGCAAACTCAGTTCCTTTGTCTCTACCTGCCTCCTATACTTCCCTCTGGTGCTTCAAACAATTCAACAGAGCAGTTTTGTTAGTATCTGCTTCATATTCTGGAATTTCCAAACCTGGCAGCTTATAAGAATCAAATAAGAAGATTTTAAAACATACAAGAGTCCTGGAATGGACTCTTCACCCTGGACCTACTGAATCAGAACTTCTCATAACAGAGCCCAGCAATCAGTATCGTTTTAAAGTTCTTCATTTAATTCTGATGTGATCCAAATATAGAAAATCTCTCTACGGAGTACTGGAAAGAGAGGCATATAGCCTTTGCTGGAATGTTTCTAGTTATGGAGCTTCTTCCCCACAGAAAGCTTTTTTTTTGGCCATGCTGCACAGCTTGTGGAATCTTAGTTCCCTGACCAGGGATTGAACCTGGGCCCTTGGCAGTGAAAGCATGGAGTCTTAACCACTGTACAGCCAGGGAATTCCCTAGAAAGCATTTTTAATTACTAAAAGAGAATTAACTTTCCATGGAGCTGACCTCACTCTCTTTTTGCCTTCTAATGCTATGCAGAGCCAATGAGCTCCCTCATTCCCAGGACAGGTAACATGACAAAAGCTGGCTGCTCCCCACAGTACTGCTATCACTCTTTCTTCTGCTAACCAGTTTCATCCACTTTGCCATAATGGTCAACCACATTCAAAATCAGTCAATCGTAATTCCTCAACGTCTGGCCAGAGTTGGTGCCCCAAGCCAACCCAGTCTTCTCCAAGACTTTTTAAAACTAAAGCCAGAATTGAGACTCTTTTTTCTCTGAAGTCATAGGGCTAGGAAAGTACAGATCTAGGGCTACTGGTAGCCATGTCTTTGGCCTCATTGCAGTGGATGCTGTGATGGGCCACCAGACGTGCCACCAGATTCAGAATTGATACATTGCATTTACTCCCCCAAATGCCATGAGTTTTGCTTGCTGGAGGCTCACAGCTGAGTCTTTCCTCTGAGCTAAGGGAACTGTCTTGAGCATGATTATGCCCTCTCCAGGTACAGACAGCCCACATCCAGGGACTGGCTAATATAGAGTAGAAACACCTGGCTCCTGTGCCTCCATCCAGGACAATTCTGAAGAGCTCTCCCAGCTCCAGACCCCCACGTGGTGGGTGGGCTAAGGCCATTGCTGTGAGAGCACTGCAGCCTAACTTTTCCCTTGACCCCACCCCACTTCCTTCACTTCTCCACAGCTGATGTTCTGAATAACTCTCCAAACAGATCTCCATCTTACAGTCTGTTTTCCCAGAAAACCCGGCCTATGTCACTGTGGAGGAATCCCAACTGTAGAAGGAGGAAATGGGGCTGAGCGGGTGACAGCTGAGATGGGAGACACCCAGAGGGAACCCTAATAAAACTCTGGTTCCCCAGTTCTCTTCTCCCTGACTTTCCTATCGTGCACAATCACACGTGGTTCCAAATATCTCGCCATCCTGATCACGTGATGCTCAGACAAGAGTATAATTGCCCATATGTAGATCTGCTAGGTTACAGTATGGAGAAATTTTACACTTATTGTACGTCTATTAATTTAGCCGAAGATTAGCTCAGCTTCTTAGCAGCCCAAAAATTTAGTTGGTGTATTAGAGCTTGTGTTTACCAAAGACTCCTACCTCACTTTCTGTCACTCCAGCAACCCTTCTCTGCATCCAAACATCGTTTACTCTTCTCAAAAAGCTGCCTCAGCTTTATGACTGGCAATATTTCTTATGCCTTCTAAACACATGCCCCATACATGAGTCAAGATTTGAAAGGGGTTTCGGGGAAACGGAGGTGGGGAGGTTGTGTTCTGAAGTTTATAATATGAAAGCAGTAAGTATTAGGAACACACTTGCTTCTAAAACTGCACATGCTGTTTATCCATCCTACGTTCAGTGCCCTTGAAAATTGTAGAGGACATCTCTTTTATGATGACTTGAAGTCCTTATAGTTCTTATTTGGAATCTTATTCAGATCTAATGTGTGCTGTGCATGTAACAAAAGTCCCAGAAACATTCACTTTTCCAGGAATATAGCTATATTTGACAATTAGATACCCTGGTGATCAAGTCCCACTGACAAAATTGAAGTGGTGACAGATTTGGGACAAGTTTATTTCTTTAATTTCTAATTATGAAATGTTTGGAGCTAAACGGGACTTTAGAGATCATCTAGTACCTGAATGGCTGACACCCCCTGACACTCTTGCCCCTAGAGCCAGTGGTGGACATTGCTAATTGAACCCAGCTCTGCACACAGAGTCCCAGTGCTGTCACTTTCCTAGAGGGTCTTCTTCCCTGGAGCCCAAATCATGCCCCATAATTCTCAGCATGCCACATCAGACAGCAACTACCAATCAATTGGTTCTGGCAAACTGGATGAACTTTATTTTCTTTATCTCTCCCCATCACCCTGCTCTCTTAAAGTAGTGAAATCATTGACCCAAATTTATATAATGGTCAATAATTGAGCTTAAACTCCTGGTTCCCAATTCAATGTTCTCTCCATTTTCCCCCTTCTGAAAATTCTCCAATCTTTTCAACTATTATAAGCCTGCAAACTGGTCAGGTATGCAGAAATCTGGCCTAACTTCAACAGGCATGTCTTTCATTACTGAATGTCTACGTAGCTGCTCCTCATCATGCTCGTGATGTATATGGGAACACGGAGGCCATCTGGAGGAGAAGAAGTGGTGGAGCTAGGGCTCAGTATCCACAGGGCCTCACACACTTCAATAATAATAATAAAATGCTAAGACAAATAAGAACATGCCCTGTACCCAGTGACTCACAGCTCTAAGCTAATCCTACAATGGCCCCACCTCACTATTATAAACTTGAGAGAGAGGGGAAAATACAATTCCATATATGTCCATCTGTTTGGTAACCACAACAACCAGCCATAAATGGGAAATGACCCCTGATGAATGGTTTTGTTTCAGGCTGAAGCCATCCCTCTGGCTCCTGAGCCATCACCTGGGGGCTTAAAGAAGCAAGCAGCCCTTGGGGTATTTTGTTCCCCTGAAAATTCTAAATCTCTCTAGCACCAGCACCATTTTCCTCATGCCAGGAGAATGGCAGAGCTGTAGGGAGGATGGAAAATAACTCTCTGGCATGAGGTGCCCTGGGAGCCAGTCAAAAATTACAGGATGATGTGTCAGGGACCAGGAAAAGCTGGGTGTGATGATCATGTCATGTTCTTTTCCTTGGCACAGAAAGAACACACCTGAGTCTCCATTCCCCATCCCAGAGGGTCTGAATGCCAAAGAAGAATGAACCTTAAGGATGTCAGACACAATCCCATCACTTAACAGATGAGAATGAGGCACAGAGAGGGGAAGAGACCTGGCCAGGGGCACACAGCAAGTACAACTGATGTTTCCAAGAGCAAGTTTTTGAGGAGTAAAAAGAAAGGAGCTGGTAACATGTAAACAATGGAAGCAATGATAAACTGAAATAATTCATCCAGTAAAACACCACTTGGTCTTTACAGAGCTGCTCTCCATGGAAAGCAGAAGTCCCATCCTTAACCCCTACTCCACTGATGGGTCTCCCTTCTTCCCCAGCTGACTCTTGCTGAGGCAAAACGCTAGCTACAAAGTGACTCACTTTGGAAACAGACTTTGTGACTCAGACTCTGCTTTCTAACCACTAGACCAAGCTCCTAAAATCTTTAGGGGATTTTACTACATCTATGAGAAGCTGGCAAGGGAGGGGCCCTCCTTGCATTAAAGATAAATAGGTGGTTTGTGGACCAATGAGAGACTGTATGAAATAAAAGATGAAGGAATTCATAATTAACTCAGTGTATTTTAGGCTAGGATCAATCTCAGATGCACTATGCCTTTTAATCCTCATAACAACTCCATTAGTAAAAATGATTATTATATGTTTTCAGAAGCTAAGGGATTAGAGATGATAAGTAACTGGAAATGGAATTTCAAAGAGGTTAGGTGACTTGCCCAAGTAGGCAGAGCCAGGATTCCAAGCCAAGTCATCCTGGTTTTCTCTGTCCTCCATCCTTGCTTCCCAAACCCCACAACCTACTATAGCACTTTTTATGTGGTCAAGGCATAATCACGTCTCTTATTTTATCGACACAGCCGTTTTTTGAGGGGTGTTGGCAGAGTAGTTTTCACATTTAAAAAAAAAAAAAAGATTTTGGAGGTAGAAAATTCATGGGGCCTTGAGGAAGTCACCTTCTGTATGTGGGCCTCAGTCTTCCTCATCTATAAGATGGGAGTAATAAATGCATCTACTTGATAGGTTTGCTTTAAAAATGAAATGAGATAATATAAGTGAAAAGTACTTTGTGTAAACTGGTGCCATTCAGTGAAAAGTGAATAACAGAATGAGACAGATGGCAAAAGGACAAGCAAAAGGCTAACCCAATGAGCTGGGTCTAGAAAAAAAATCATTACTTGGCTTACAGCAAGTAATAATAGTGATATATAATATCTACATAATGCCTAAAGTTCAACAGCTTATATAGAGTTTTTGGAACATAATTCTCTTTAAACCAATAACCAATAGCCATGGTTTGAATCTTTTTTCCCTTTATTTGGTATAGCCATTTATAGTTCTCAGGATGTAATGTATACATTAGGGAAGTTACAACAGCCTATGTTAGAAACTTTACTTAATTCTAACAACACTCTTCTGAAGTGGGTGCTGGGTAGTTACGGAAACCAAGGCACAAGGATTCCTGGCCCCTGGCTCTACAGCCAGTGGTGGAGGAGCTGAGTTTGAATCTTGGTCTGTTCTGCCTCTCAGACCCACAGAGAGCCACAACTTCACTGCACCCTAAGCAGATCCAGATCTCAGAGTTACCCACTCAGGAAAGAGCAATGTTCAGCCTACAGGAGAGATACTGAAAACTCCTTCCCTGAACTCTAAAAGGCTGCCCTGGTGATGAGGACGAAAGCCTTCTGTGTGTCTCCAGGCTTCACCTCAAATGACTTTCTCTGCCCCACTGTGAACAGATCCCCATGCTGTTCTGAGTCAGGCCTCCTTTTTCCTTCTCATTTTTCTACCCAACATATTTTCCCACAGTGATTTTTCTGGACGACTTCTTTCCTTCAATCCTCAACTCACCCCGCAGGACTCTGGCCTCTCCTTTCTCTCCAACGCCACTTCCCAGTTTTTCTCTCAGCCTATCACTTATTCCTGAGTTAACCCCAGCCTCACTCCTGCATGCATCATAGCCCTCCCTGTCCTTGGACAACTGGCAGCAAAAGGTTTGGGGAGTGGATTCTAGAGTCTGACTCTGAATCTAAATCTGATCTCTGCTCTTAGGTTTTGTGTGACCCTGGACAAGCAAGCTTTATTACTTGGCCTTTATGTAATCCTCAAAGAATTTGTCTCATAGAACCACCATGAGCATTAAATGAGATAATACTTGACAAGGGCATGTTACACGATACCTATTATCAATGTACTTTTATGCACATCTGATTTAATCACTGGTATTACCTTCCCCCCATCCCTCCTCCAATCTCTGGGAAACATCTCTTTTTTTCCTTAAGCCAAATCCTCCATTTCCTCATTCCTTCCAACCTTCCCCAGGAACTTAATCTCAGAGCTACTCTCCGTCTTCACAGTGCCATTTACTTCCTCTTCTACCCTACACTCACTCCTCCTCTTGGACCCCCATCTAGTTACAGACAGCACCACCCCTTCTGGTAGCCCAAGCTGAAAACCTGATAGTCCGTCTTCTTCCTTTGCCTCTACTTTAATCATTCATAGTCACCAAGACCCATGATTCTTCCCATACTGCCTCCCTGGCTTTATCTCTCCTTGCATGTCTCACTATCCTCCTGGCTATCAATCCCCCTTCCTTTGTCACCACACCTCTCCCTTTTGGATCTTGCCCCTTTCCTCTCTATGTTCTCCATCGTTGGAGAGCCCTTTCCTCTCCCTGTATGTCAGGTAGTATTTATCCTTCAGAGCATAACTTATCCAGGTGTCTCAGCATTTACAGTCTATTTTCAAGTCTTCCCAGTTTTCAAATGATATTATACATTTATGCTTTCTCCCTGACTTACAATCATCTCAAGTACATATCTCATATGTATACATACCCTCTTACAATGCCTTGTAGAGTGCCAAATACAGGAAAAACCTCTGAAAATATGCATCGATTGCTTGGTAAAGGATCAGTCTGCAAACTTTAGGAAAAAGGAGGTATCTGAGTTAATAATTATGTTAGCTAACGTTTTCTCCATCCTTATTATGTGCTAGGCAATGGAGTCAGTGCAGGAAAAACAATAAAATGAAAGAATAATATCTATGTGCCCAACACCTTACATGCATTGTTCATTTAATTTTCATAATAGCCATATGCAGCAAGTACTATCATTATACCCGTTTTGCAAAAGTGGTCAAGTGACTTGCCCACTGTCATACCAGAAATGAATATTAGAGCAGGGCACATTTCTGTTTACCAACGAATTCAACTCAATGTTTCTTAAGGCCTCTCATCTCCTTTTTTTTCCGAAGGAAGTCAAGTGAATGTGTAGTCCAAGGTTTTCCAGCCTCAGTACCTTTAACCCACTGCCTGCGAATCAGAAAATGCCTAAAATTCAATACAAACAACAACAAAGAACACCTACAACTGTATTTAGGAGCCATTCAGACTGTATAGCTTCTTCCTAAAGAACAAAGTTGGCATGCTGAAGGTTAAAATTGCATTTCGCCTTGAAAAATAATAAAAAACATAATAAAGCTTTCATTACTGTCCAACTGAAATACTCTAAAGAAAGCTACGTATCTCAGAGTTTTAGCGAGTTGCGCTAATCAGAACTAGAAGGAATCAAGTTTCCAGTGCCTTTTATTCTTAAGGTCCTGTGCTTGTGTCAGTGGGCTATGGAATGATAAATAAAATGCTATTCCTTTCTTCTCAAATTTATAGCCTAGTAGTTGGGTTACTGAGCTGAGTATAATAATAAAAATAATCAGTCAGTCCCATTTATTAAAACAGCCCTATGGGAAAGAAACATAAATAGAGACCCAGTTATTTCACTAAATCATGCAGACAACCAGAATTTTAACCTTGACTAAGCATTTTTATTTATTCACTTATTCCACAAATATTTCTTGAACTCCTACTATGTGCCAACCATTCTTCCAGGCTCTGGGGATAGAGTGATGAAGGCGGCAACCAAATTCCCTTCCCTTTTGGGCCTTACATTCTTGTGGGAGATAAAGACAAGAAATAAATAAACTAATGATTGTATGGCATAAGGGAGGTAGTGGTAAGACTATGGAGAAAAAGCAGCAGAGCATGGGGTCAGAAAGTAGCCAATGCGGGGAGTGGGGCTTGAGGTGCACAGGTCCAGGATGACCTCACTGTGAAGGTGGTCTGTGAGAGAATCCTAAGCAAAGAGAGGGAGTGATCCACATGGGTTCTGGACTGAGAGCATCCCAGGTGAAATGGAGAGCAAGTGCAAAGATCCCAAAACAAGAGTAAGCTGGCACGGTTGAGGGAAAGCCAGTGTGACTGGAAAGATGTAAGAAGGGGATGAAAATCAGGTTGGAGAAGCAGATGGGGCAGATCACGGGGCTCTAGGGAGGCTGTATTTTCTTCTGCATGTTTTGGGAAACCACTGAAGGATTCTGAGCAGAGAAATAACATATACAATCTGTACTTTTAAAAGACTAATGTATAACTGATTGCTATACAGGGCTGTCCATGAAAGACCAGGTGATTTCTTAAATAAAAATAAAGTTTTGTGGCTTGTCATGGTCCATCTGGGATGATTTCATTAAGGGATGAACATGGATCCTAGTGAGGCAAAGACACAAGAAGGAGGAAGCCATTCTTGGTGATGGCAAATATATACGTGGTGATGTAGGCAGAAGTCAGTAAGCTGTGTAACTTAGTATTTCCCAAAGAATCTTATGCTAACAGTAGTTTCAAGGTGTGTGAATAAATGTTACACAATAAAGGGTCGAGTCAGCCTAGAAAATGTTCCTTTTCCCTCTTTACTAGGGCCTCCTCTGAACCTTCAGGGTGGTCATTTGCAAGTAGACTCCAACAGGGCTGAAGTTGGCAGGGCTCCTCAACCTTATTCAACTGCAGGACTCTTCACATAAAACACACCTTGGGAAACCCCAGTGTAACAACTTCAGCTTAAAACCAGCTAAGACCTATTTGGAGGGATGTAATGAGTAATAGCCCTTGAATCCAGGGATCAGGCATTTTGGGTTAATATGAGGCCAGTATAAACTTACCAAAGTTCGTAACTAAGTTTATAACAAATAAAAACATAAGAAGGTCACTTTTTGTGTCCTGTTTAGAACTATAGGTAGAGCAAAGGTCTCCAAACATTCCAGGGAGTTTAGAAGATGATCCACTGGAGCATGGGAAGAAAATATCATATCTGTTTATATTGTTTCAAAAAATCATAAAGAAATGAATACTCTAACACTTACTAAATGGATTGAAAGTGGCACATATGATTTATAAATATATATATTGCGTTTGGGTGGTCAAAAATGTTATGGTTAAGGACGTATGTCTGATCACAAAAAGCTTGGAGGTTGCTAGATTAGATGACCTGGAGAAGGAAATGTACAGTGCTTGCATCAAGATATGGTTGTGAAAGTAAAGAGGAAGGAATTAAATCAGGAACTTGATGGGAGTGGCATTAGGGAGGAGAGGGTGTTGGGGAGCTAGAGGTAGTCATCAGCAGCAACTATGACACAATTGATATGGAGTGGAATGAATGGTGATGCCAACTCTAGGAGCTCTGGAGATGGCTGAAGTTTCTGTTGAGGAAACTGAGACAGAATAGAACAAGGGGGCCAATCAATCATTATGCAACCATATTGCAGCACTGATTGTAGTATTTAGCCTACTGTCCAGGACATGATAAGTGTTCAACACGTGTTGGCAGGATGAATGAATGAATCAGTGAATAAGTATATGCAGAGGACTCAGCAAAAGAATATACAGCAGGAAAATTTGGGCAAAATGAATATAATTTTCTAGATCAAGATCCCACGCTAACATTTCCTAAAAAAAAATCATAAAAACCTCTGATATTTATTAATTTTTTTTAACATGTGATCAACACTATTTTCAGAAGAACAATCTCTTGAATGTATCTCCGTTTTTAAGAAAGCCTTTAAAAATTTTATGTCATGTATATTCATTGTAGAAAAATCAGAAAACTTAGATAAAACCAAAAAAAAGGGGGGGGATAAAGCTTATCATATCACCACCCAGAGATAACCCATGCCTATTTTTACAAAAATAGGCTTACACTATATATACTACTTTGTAATTTTCACTCAACAATATGTTCTGAGCATCTATGTATGTCAATAAATATGCTTCTACGAAGTCATTTTCAACACATTCCGCCAAATGGAGCTATTACAACATGCTCAACCAATCTTCTATTATTATTCCAGAAAGCTCATTTTTGCTAGTGTGTTTCCATTATAAAGGTGCTGCAATAAATGCACAGCAACTACATCTTTGTCTGTATTCTTTATTAGTTCCCCAGACATAATACCTGGAGGCTGAATTACTGAGTCATTTTAAACGTCTTTGATATGCATTTTCAAATTGCCGTCTGGTAATTTTGAATGAGATTTCATAACTTATGTGAACTCTTTAGCTTAAACTGCACTTCCATCTATACTCAGACCTTACTTGATTTCTGCAGCAACCCCACGAGCAGGTCTTGTTGTCCCTATCATTTTCTGTGGAAAAAGAATTCCACACAAGTCATGAGCCTTTCTCAAGGTTACACTCACACTGAGCTTCCATGAGGGCCCTCTCCACATCACTGGATGAAATGTCAACATGTCAATGAAAAATACAGTACCCTGATCCGTACTTTCGTCTTCAACAGCAAAACACACTAACTCAAGTTTCTAATGAGGGTGTTTCAAAATTAAACAATACTTAGGTATTGCCTGTTTGACACTGAATTCTCTTTCCCTGTAGAGAAGGCTTCCTGACATCTTGCCAAATAACTAACTTTGCTCTTAAGAAAGTCCCTTTGATAAAATATAGTTGCTTGCAACTGGTTCCTAGTTGCCAGTACTTTATGGTGTTTGGATATTCTTGTTTACATTTAAACAGAAAAAGGATCAGAGAAGTACAGAACTCAAAAGAGCCTTGCAGATCATTTCAATTGCACCCTAGCTAGTGGAGAGGAGAAAGTCTGTCTTAACTGGGAAGTGACTTGCCCAAAGTCACAGAGTCAGTGAATAGCACAGATAGGCTCAAAGAGGGGAGTCTCCCAACCCCCAGTCAGAACTCTGGTTAGCATCACAGAATCTTGTGATTAGTTTGTACCTTAAAATCATATTCTATCCACATAATTTAGCATTTGGAGAAACTGAGACCCACCAAGGGAAAGTAACTTACTCAATTATACATGGGTAATTAATAGTAGAGCTCGATGAGACCCAGGTATCCTGACTTCCAGTTATGAGGCTGATCTCAGACTCCACTCTGACCCACAAGAATCCACACCTGGACCAAAAGCCAGGACCAGGGTGTGTTGAGTGAGGCACTTACCTAAAGTGCAAATTTTAAAGGGACGCTAAGCTAATACTTTCACGCAATATTTTTAAAAATCAGAATACAAAACATCCATAATGAACAAAATATTTAAATTCTAAATAAAGATAGTATCTAACCCTGCTTTTGCATGATTCACCTCACTCACCTCATTCTAATTCTGGTCCTTATTTAAAATTTGTGTATTTTGCTCATCATGGATATATTTGCATTAATTTGTGCCTGAGGCAAGTGCCTCACTCACCTCACCCTCATTCCAGCCATATCTGGGGACCTCCAGCCCCAGTGCCTGAGGAGACCTTACAAGTCTCCAGTGCTGGGATAGAATGCTTACGAGGAGCTACAGGCCTGTGACTAATGGGACCAATTGCTTGAACAAAATAGCCCTCTAACTGGATCCTGGGGTCATGGAGAAATGGCAACTAAAGAAATTATTTCTGGACCTAAAGTTGTTAATAACTTAAGTTCTCATGATACCAACTTGAGCCATTCAAAATTTAATTGTTTAGGAAACTGTGTAAAGTTTGGTACTTAGTTTCATAAATCAGCTGTTCAAGCACTGGGTATGATGAACTGGTTTGTCAACTAATATGAAAGAAATCTGGGCCTTTTAATTGACCACAAGCTTAATGAGCCCATGATGGGAGGTGACTGCCAGAAACACAAATGGAATCTTGGGTTGTACTAATGGTCTCATGGTATTCAGGAGCTCTGAGCCTAATTCCATGGGAAGTCAAAGCCAAGAGAACACATTTTGGACTCTCCGTAGGGAAGGCTCAGGGTTGCTATTTAAGGCTGGAAGGGTGCTTGTTATGGTTTGAATTGTGCCCCCAACAAAAGAAGTTGAAGTCCTAACCCGCAGTAGCTGTGAATGTGACCTTATCTGGAAACAGGGTCTTTGCCAATGAGCAAGTTAAGGTAATGAGGTATATCCTAATCCAGTATGACTGGCATCCTTATGAAAAATGAAATTTGGACACAGGAACAGACATGCAGGGGGAACATCATATGATGATGAAGGCAGAGATCGCGGTGAAGTATCTATAAGCCAAGGAATGCCAAAGACTGCTGGAAAACCACCAAGCTGAGAGGAGAGAAAAGCAGATTCTCCCTCAAAGTCCTCAGAAGGAATTAACCCACTGGCATTTTGATCTTGGACTTCTAGCCTCCAGAACTGTGAGACTATGAATTTTTGTTATTTTAAGCCACCCTGTTTATGACAGCCCAGGGAAACTAACACAGTGATCTACAGAGCATTTGGCCCAGGAGCACCCTTGACCTGAAGGAAGTTGGGAAAACCCCTCCATTCAGATTCTCATAGACAAAGCCATTCCCAGGTTCATCACAGGGTCCAGCATATAATAGACATGCGTTGACCTATTCATTAAGAAAGAAATGAATTTCAAAGCAATCCACTATTGTTAGGGGGGTAAAAAAAGAGGTTGACACACAAGATTACCTTCCTTCAACTTCTAAACTCATACTCAGCATGAGCCATTTTAACCTCATTCTATTTTCAGGGGATGAATCATCAGATGCCAGACAGACAGTATCACAGAGATTATGGAGCTCAGCCTTCCACTCTACACATGAGTAAAATCGGATTTAATGAGGAAGGGACTAGTTCTTTCCATACGCGTGTCTCCCTCCCATGCAGGGGAACCCTTTCCCCTTTTTTTCCATCATACATTAACATATCTCCTAGTACTTTGCTGTCATCAACAGCTTAAAATTTAAATGAGAACTGATCCCAAGAGGAGGCAGGAGGCGATGGCCACACGGCTGCTGCTGCTGCTGCTCCTGCTGCTGCAGTGGGGCACGTGGGGGTGACTGGTGGCGACCAAGGTGGCGGCGAGAGATTTAACCCAGAGACTGACTTCACTATAGAAACACCCACAGTTGTATCAACAACTGGGGAAAGATAGTGGCAACAGGCAAAGGAAAAACAGCTCTGACATACTAAGTACAACGACTACGCTAAAAGCAAGTGGGCTTAAGGCCCCTACCAAGACCCTTAAGCCTGGAAGCACAGCCTTGAAGACACCTGCTCCTGTTAACGCTTTATGTTTCTCCGTAATTGCAAGTTTTTAATCCTACGTGAAGACTTCTATCTAAAAAATTTTAAAAGACAATCTTATAAAACTTCATATTCTTGAAAATACTTGAAAAAGTTTCAATTAAAAGACATAGAGGCAGGTGGAGCAGGCTCCGGGTCACGTGCTTCTCCAGGAACAAGGCACACTTCATGGCCTTGAGGCCGCTCTTCCACTCGTCACTGACTGGCTTCCTGATGTCTCAGAAGTTGAGGCAGCCCCCGCGCTAGTTCTGCAGGCACATCAGGCCCTGGGCCCGCCGGCTGTGCTCGTGGGAACAGCGCAGAAAGAACCGGGTGAAGGGCTTCAAGACCATGTCGTCGCAGTCGAGATACATCAGAAATACATCTACAGGTGGAACAACTCCTACAGAATACCCACTGAACGCTTGCAGAAGACCTCACACCTCCCAAAAGGCAAGAAACTCCCCCACATACCTGGGTAGGGCAAAAGAAAAAAGAATAAACAGAGACAAAAGAATAGGGACGGGACCGGCACCAGTGGGAGGGAGCTGTGAAGGAGGAAACGTTTCCATACACTAGAAGCCCCTTCGCGGGTGGAGACTGCGGGTGGCGGAGGGGGAAAGCTTCGGAGCCGCGGAGGAGAGCGCAGCAACAGGAGTGCGCAGGGCAAAGCGGAGAGATTCCCGCACAGAGGATCAGGGCCGACCGGCACTCACCAGGCCGAGACGCTTGTCTGCTCACCCGCCGGGGCGGGCAGGGGCTGGGAGCTGAGGCTCGGGCTTCGGTCGGATCGCAGGGAGACGACTGGCGGCCTGAACACAGCCTGAAGGGGTTAGTGCACCACGGCTGGCCGGGAGGGAGTCCGGGAAAAAGTCTGGACCTGCCGAAGAGGCAAGAGACTTTTTCTTCCCTCTTTGTTTCCTGGTACACGAGGGGAGGGAATTAAGAGCGCTGCTTAAAGGAACTCCAGAGACGGGTGCGAGCCGCGGCTATCAGTGCAGTCCCCAGAGATGGGCATGAGACGCTAAGGCCGCTGCTGCCGCCACCAAGAAGCCTGTGTGCGAGCACAGGTCACTATCCACACCTCCCCTCCCAGAAGCCTGTGCAGCCTGCCACTGCCAGGGTCCCGTGATCCAGGGACAACTTCCCCAGGAGAACGCACGGTGCACCTCAGGCTGCTGCAACGTCGCGCTGACCTCTGCCGCCGCAGGCTCGCCCCACACTCCGTGCCCCTCCCTACCCTTGGCCTGAGTGAGCCAGAGCCCCCGAATCAGCGGCTCCTTTAACCCCGTCCTGTCTGAGCGAAGAACAGACGCACTCAGGCGACCTACACGCAGAGGCAGGGCCAAATCCAAACCTGAACCCCAGGAGCTGTGCGAACAAAGAAGAGAAAGGGAAATTTCTCCCAGCCGCCTCAGGAGCAGCGGATTAAATCTCCACAATCAACTTGATGTACCCTGCATCGGTGGAATACCTGAATAGACAACGAATCATCCCAAATTGAGGAGGTGGACTTTGAGAGCAAGATATATTATTTTTTCCCATTTTCCTCTTTTTGTGAGAGTCTATGTGTATGCTTCTGTGTGAGATTTTGTCTGTATAGCTTTGCTTTCACCATTTGTCCCAGGGTTATGTCCGTCCATTTTCTGTTTGTTTTCTTTTAAAAAATTTT
This sequence comes from Monodon monoceros, assembly GCF_005190385.1. Taxonomy (NCBI): domain Eukaryota; kingdom Metazoa; phylum Chordata; class Mammalia; order Artiodactyla; family Monodontidae; genus Monodon; species Monodon monoceros. Next base: position 125,033,843 of record NW_021703768.1, read on the forward strand.
TTTCTTAATAATTATTTTTTATTTTAATAACTTTATTTTATTTTACTTTATTTTATTTTATCCTCTTTTCTTCCTTCCTCCCTCCCGCCCTCCCTCCCTCTCTCTCTCTCTCTTTCTTTCTTTCTTTCTTTCTTTCTTTCTTTCTTTCATTCTTTCTTCTTTTTCTCCCTTTTATTCTGAGCCGTGTGGATGAAAGGCTCTTGGTGCTCCAGCCAGGAGTCAGTGCTGTGCCTCTGAGGTGGGAGACCCAACTTCAGGACACTGGTCCAAAAGAGACCTCCCAGCTCCACGTAATATCAAACGGTGAAAATCTCCCAGAGATCTCCATCTCAACACCAACACCTAGCTTCACTCAACGACCAGCAAGCTACAGTACTGGACACCCTATGCCAAACAACTAGCAAGACAGGAACACAACCCCACCCTTTAGCAGAGAGGCTGCCTAAAATCATAATAAGGCCACAGACAGCCCAAAACACACCACCACACGTGGACCTGCCCACCAGAAAGACAAGATCCAGCCTCATCCACCATAACACAGACACTAGTCCCCTCCACCAGGAAGCCTACACAACCCACTGAACCAACTTTAGCCACTGGGGACACACACCAAAAACAACAGGAACTACGAACATGCAGCCTGCAAAAAGGAGACCCCAAACACAGTAAGATAAACAAAATGAGAAGACAAAAAAACACACAGCAGATGAAGGAGCAAGATAAAAACCTACCAGACCTAACAAATGAAGAGGAAATAGGCAGTCTACCTGAGAAAGAATTCAGAATAATGATAGTAAAGATGATCCAAAATCTTGGAAATAGAATAGAGAAAATGCAAGAAACATTTAACAAGGACCTAGAAGAACTAAAGGTGAAACAAGCAACGATGAACAACAAAATAAATGAAATTAAAAATACTCTAGATGGGATCAATAGCAGAATAACTGAGGCAGAAGAACGGATAAGTGACCTGGAAGATAAAATAGTGGAAATAACTACTGCAGAGCAGAATAAAGAAAAAAGAATGAAAAGAACTGAGGACAGTCTAAGAGACCTCTGGGACAACATTAAACACACCAACATTCGAATTATAGGGGTCCCAGAAGAAGAATAGAACAAGAAAGGGACTAAGAAAATATTTGAAGAGATTATAGTTGAAAACTTCCCTAATATGGGAAAGGAAATAGTTAATCAAGTCCAGGAAGCACAGAGAGTCCCATACAGGATAAATCCAAGGAGAAACACGCCAAGACACATATTAATCAAACTATCAAAAATAAAATACAAAGAAAACATATTAGCAGCTTCCCTGGTGGCGCAGTGGTTGAGAGTCCACCTGCTGATGCAGGGGACACGGGTCCGTGCCCCGGTCTGGGAAGATCCCACATGCTGCGGAGCGGCTAGGCCCGTGAGCCATGTCCGCTGGGCCTGCGCGTCCGGAGCCTGTGCTCCGCGATGGGAGAGGCCACAACAGTGAGAGGCCCACGTACCGCAAAAAAAAAAAAAAAAAAAAGAAAACATATTAAAAGCAGCAAGGGAAAAACAACAAATAACACACAAGGGAATCCCCATAAGGTTAACAGATGATCTTTCAGCAGAAACTCTGCAAGCCAGAAGGGAGTGGCAGGACATATTTAAAGTGATGAAGGAGAAAAACCTACAACCAAGATTACTCTAGCCAGCAAGGATCTCATTCAGATATGATGGAGAAATTACAACCTTCACAGACAAGCAAAAGCTGAGAGAGTTCAGCACCACCAAACCAGCTTTACAACAAATGCTAAAGGAACTTCTCTAGGCAAGAAACACAAGAGAAGGAAAAGACCTACAATAACAAACCCAAAACAATTAAGAAAATGGGAATAGGAACATACATATCAATAATTACCTTAAATGTAAATGGATTAAATGCTCCCACCAAAAGACACTGACTGGCTGAATGGATACAAAAACAAGACCCATATATATGCTGTCTACAAGAGACCCACTTCAGACCTAGGGACACATTCAGACCGAAAGTTAGGGGATGGAAAAAGATATTCCATGCAAATGGAAATCAAAAGAAAGCTGGAGTAGCAATTCTCATATCAGACAAAATAGATGTTAAAATAAAGACTATTACAAGAGACAAAGAAGGACACTACATAATGATCAAGGGATCGATCCAAGAAGAAGATATAACAGTTGTAAATCTTTATGCAGCCAACATAGGAGCACCTCAATGCATAAGGCAAATAGTAACAACCATAAAAGGGGAAATCGACAGTAACATATTCATAGTAGAGGACTTTAATACCCCACTTTCACCAATGGACAGATCATCCAAAATGAAAATAAATAAGGAAACACAAGCTTTAAATGATACATTAAACAAGATGGACTTAATTGATATTTATAGGACATTCCATCCAAAGACAACAGAATAAACATTTTTCTCAAGTTCTCATGGAACATTCTCCAGGATAGATCATATCTTGGGTCCACAAATCAAGCCTTGGTAAATTTAAGAAAACTGAAATTGTATCAAGTATCTCTTCTGACCACAACGCTATGAGACAAGATATGAATTACAGGAAAAGATCTGTAAAAAATACAAATACATGGAAGCTAAACAATACACTACTTAATAACGAAGCGATCACTGAAGAAATCAAAGAGAAAATCAAAAAATACCTAGAAACAAATGACAATGGAGACACGATGACCCAAAACCTATGGGATGCAGCAAAAGCAGTTCTAAGAGGGAAGTTTATAGGAATACAATCCTACCTTAAGAAACAAGAAACATCTCGGTTAAACAACCTAACCTTGCACCTAAAGCAATTAGAGAAAGAAGAACAAAAAAAACCCAAATTTAGCAGACGGAAAGAAATCATAAAGATCAGATCAGAAATAAATGAAAAAGAAATGAAGGAAACGATAGCAAAGATCAATAAAACTAAAAGTTGGTTCTTTGAGAAGATAAACAAAATTGATAAACCATTAGCCAGACTCATCAAGAAAAAATGGGAGAAGACTCAAATCAATAGAATTAGAAATGAAAAAGGAGAAGTAACAACTGACACTGCAGAAATAGAAAAGATCATGAGAGATTACTACACGCCATTCTATGCCAATAAAATGGACAACCTGGAAGAAATGGACAAATTCTTAGAAATGCACAACCTGCCAAGATGAATCAGGAAGAAATAGAAAATATGAACAGACCAATCACAAGCACTGAAATTGAAACTGTGATTAAAAATATTCCAACAAACAAAAGCCCAGGACCAGATGGCTTCACGGGCAAATTCTATCCAACATTTAGAGAAGAGCTAACACCTATCCTTCTCAAACTCTTCCAAAATATAGCAGAGAGAGGAACACTCCCAAACTCATTCTACGAGGCCATCATCACCCTGATATGAAAACCAGACAAAGATGTCACAAAGAAAGAAAACTACAGGCCAATATCACTGATGAACATAGATGCAAATCTCCTCAACAAAATACTAGCAAACAGAATCCGACAGCACATTAAAAGGATCATACACCATGATCAAGTGGGGCTTATCCCAGGAATGCAAGGATTCTTCAATATACGCAAATCAATCAATGTGATACACCATATTAACAAATTGAAGGAGAAAAACCATATGATCATCTCAATAGATGCAGAGAAAGCTTTCGACAAAATTCAACACTCCTTTATGATAAAAACCCTGCAGAAAGTAGGCATAGAGGAAACTTTCCTCAACATAATAAAGGCCATATATGACAAACCCACAGCCAACACTGTCCTCAATGGTGAAAAACTGAAACCATTTCCACTAAGATCAGGAATAAGACAAGGCTGCCCACTCTCACCACTCTTATTCAACATAGTTTTGGAAGTTTTTGCCACAGCAATCAGAGAAGAAAAGGAAATAAAAGGAATCCAAATCGGAAAAGAAGAAGTAAGGCTGTCACTCTTTGCAAATGACATGACACTATACATAGAGAATCCTAAAGATGCTACCAGAAAACTGCTAAAGCTAGTCAATGAATTTGGTAAAGCAGCAGGATACAAAATTAATGCACAGAAATCTCTGGCATTCCTATACACTAATGATGAAAAATCTGAAAGTGAAATTAAGAAAACACTCCCATTTACCATTGCAACAAAAAGAATAAAATATCTAGGAATAAACCTACCTAAGGAGACAAAAGACCTGTATGCAGAAAATTATAAGACACTGATGAAAGAACTTAAAGATGATACAAATAGATGGAGAGATATACCATGTTCTTGGATTGGAAGAATCAACATTGTGAAAATGACTCTACTACCCAAAGCAATCTACAGATTCAATGCAATCCCTATCAAACTACCACTGGCATTTTTCACAGAACTAGAACAAAAAATTTCACAATTTGTATGGAAACACAAAAGACCCCGAACAGCCAAAGCAATCTTGAGAACGAAAAATGGAGCTGGAGGAATCAGGCTCCCTGACTTCAGACTATACTACAAAGCTACAGTAATCAAGACAGTATGGTACTGGCACAAAAACAGAAATATAGATCAATGGAACAGGATAGAAAGCCCAGAGATAAACCCACACACACATATGGCCACCTTATCTTTGATAAAGGAGGCAAGAATATACAATGGAGAAAAGACAACCTCCTCTATAAGTGGTGCTGGGAAAACTGGACAGCTACATGTAAAAGAATGAAAGTAGAACACTCCCTAACACCACACACAAAAATAAACTCAAAATGGATTAAAGACCAAAATGTAAGGCCAGACACTATAAAACTCTTAGAGGAAAACATAGGAAGAACACTCTTTGACGTAAATCACTGCAAGATCCTTTTTGACCCACCTCCAGGAGAAATGGAAATAAAAACAAAAATACACAAATGGGACCTAATGAAACTTCAAAGCTTTTGCACAGCAAAGGAAACCATAAAAAAGATGAAAAGACGACCCTCAGAAGGGGAGAATATATTGCAAATGAAGTAACTGACAAAGGATTAATCTCCAAAATATATAAGCAGCTCATGCAGCTCAATATCAAAAAAACAAACTGAGTCCAAAAATGGGCAGAAGACCTAAATAGACATTTCTCCAAAGAAGATGTACAGATTGCCAACAAACACCTGAAAGGATGCTTAACACCACTAATCATTAGAGAAATGCAAATCAAAACTACAATGAGGTATCACCTCACCCTGGTCAGAATGGCTATCATCAAAAAATCTACAAACAATAAATGCTGGAGAGAGTGTGGAGAAAGGGGAACCCTCTTGCACTGCTGGTGGGAATGTAAATTGATACAGCCACTATGGAGAACAGTATGGAGGTTCCTTAAAAAACTAAAAATTGAATTACCATATGACCCAGCAATCCCACTACTGGGCATATACCCCAAGAAAACCATAATTCAAGAAGAGTCACGTAGCACAATGTTCATTGCAGCACTATTTACAATAGCCAGGGCATGGAAGCAACCTAAGTGCCCATCAACAGATGAATGGATAAGGAAGGTGTGGCACATTTATTTATACAATGGAATATAACTCAGCCATAAAAAGAAACAAAATTGAGTTATTTGTAGTGAGGTGTATGGACCTAGAGTCTGTCATACAAAGTAAGTCAGAAAGAGAAAGACAAATACCGTATGCTAACACATACATATGGAATCTAAAAAACAAAAATGGTTCTGATGAACCTAGGGGCAGGACAAGAATAAAGACACAGATGTAGAGAATGGACTTGAGGACACGGGGAGGGGGAAGGGTAAGCTGAGATGAAGTGAGAGAGTAACATTGACATATATACACTACCAAACGTAAAATAGATAGCTAGTTGGAAGCAGCTGCATAGCACAGGGAGATCAGCTTGGCGCTTTGCGACCACCTAGAGGGATGGCATAAGTGGGGGTGGAAGGGAGACACAAGAGGGAGGGGACATGGGGATATATGTATGCATATAGTTGATTCACTTTGTTATACAGCAGAAACTAACACAACAGTGTAAAGCAATTATACTCCAATAAAGATGTTAAAAAAAAAAAAAGTAATGATTGCAGCCACTAGAAGTTAGGAAAGATATAATGCCCACTCGTGGTTCTCATGAAAGAACAGCAATATCCAATATTTATGGGCAATTTATCTTGTGCCAGGCCCCCTGCTCAAAGTACTTTGACTGAATTATCAATTTAAGGTTCACAGCAATGCTACTAGGTAGGTTTTATTTTATCCCTGACTTACAGGTGAGCGAGACAGAGCCAGCGATGTAAAGCAACACCTCTGCAAATGGTAGAGTTTAGATTTAAACCAAGGTCTGGTTTTTGAGGTCCATGTTCTTAACCCACTCTGCTGTGCTGGGACTGGACAGGTTCGCGAGGCCATATAAAGCAGTCAAAAGAGGTCTTGGCCAGGAACCAGGGAACTTAGGGAATATCTGGGGCCCAGCCAACCTGCTTGGAAGCTCAAGCAAATTTCTGTCCCTCCCTAGGCCTTAGTTTCCTCATCTGCAGATCCAAATGACTGGATGTTGAGGATGTTCCTTAGTCAGCTATAGCTTTATTCATTAATTCCACAAATATTTACTGTGTGCCCATGATGTGCCAGGCACCATTCCAGACACTGAGAATATGATAATAACCAATATAAACAAAGTGCCTGTATTCATGGATTTTGTATTTTAGGTGTGTTGCAGGGGTGAGCAATACAGAATAAACAGGTTGAAAATTTCAGAAAAAGATTAGCCCATGAAGAAAATAAAATAAGGTCAGAGATTGAAAGTGACAGATGCAGGGTGGTGGCTATCTTATATGAAGTGGTCAGTGAAGGCACTCTGGGGAGGGGAGTTTTGAGCAAAGAACAGAATGATGAGAAGGAAGGAGTAAGAAATGAGTATACACAGGCTACATGGAATTGGAACTATAGGCATTAATACCCAAGAAGGCCCACAGCTGTTAAATAACTATTGAAATTGCCTCAAATTTAAATTAGATGCATGTGGAAGCTTGGTTTAAGCCTGTCCCCCCTTTGTCAATAAACCTGCCATCATGAATCCAATTTCATGGTGTAATTTTAGTATAAGTTAGTAGCCTCAAATTATATAATTTGCTCAGGTTTCATTGTAAATACTAATTGTTCTAAGCCTAATTGAGAGACTCCTGGCCAGAGTAGGTTACAGAAAAGGAGCAACAATAGGTGAATAGACAGTATTGCTGGTGTATCAGATAACTTGGTTAAAAAATGTCTTTACTGAAAGATCGCAGATGATCTGGGGTCATTCAGATTGTATTTGACCCAAGAAATTACTTCTAAGGTCCATGGATTCTACCTCTTCCAGATCTCTAATACCCGTTCACTTCTCTCCATGTTTACCACCATTGCTCACGTCCAGGCCACCACCAACTTTTATCTCTGTCTCCATGCTCACCCCCTTCCAGTTCATTCTCCATACTGTAGCCAGGGTTATATTTCTAAAACAAAAATTTTATCATGTCACTGTTCTCCTGAAAAGCCCCCAACAACGGTGACTACATAGCTCATAATGGTGGTGGTTGCAAAATGCTATGCATTTGTCAAAATCCATAGAACCGCACACCTAAAAAGAGTAAATTTTACAGTGTGTAAACTACATCTCAATAAATCCGACTTAAAAAATCTCTAATGATAGTCATTGCTCTCCAGGTAAAAATCTAACTTTTCGCAGGGTGGTGGTATTACATAGTGGATTAGATGTTCCTTCTCAGCCTGGATTCAAAGCCCAGCCTCATAATATCACTTATTAACTGTGTAATCTTCACCAAGTCACTTGAACTCTTAGTACTCATTCTCCTTATTTGTCAAAATGAGATAATAATAGTACCTACCTCTTAGAGTTGTCATGAAGATTAAATGAGTTAATTCCTATAAAGCCCTTAGAACAGAGCATGATGTATAAGTGCTCATTAAATGTACAGTATTACTAACAAGGCTTATAATACTCTTCATGATTAGAACCTATATTAGTTTGAAAGGGTTGCCGTAACAAAGCATCGTGGCCTCAGTAGCTTAAGCAACAGAAATTCATTGGCTCACAGTTCTGGAGGCTAGAAATCCAAGATCAAGGTGTTGGCAAGGTTGGTTTCTTCTGAGAGCTTGGAGGGAGAATCTGTTCCAGGCCTCTCTCCTAGCTTCTGGTGGTTTTCTGGGAATCTTTGTCATTCCTTGGCTTACAGATACATCACGTCAATCTCTGCGCTCATCTTCACATGGCATTTTTCCTGTGTCTCCAAATTTCTCCCTTTTTATAAGGACACCAGTCATATTGTAGGGATCCACCTTACTCCAGTATGACCTCATACTACAACAACTCTATTTCCAAATAAGGTCACATTGTGAGATACTGGGAGTTGGAACTTCGACATACAAATTTTGGGGAGATATAACTCAACCGATAACAGGCCCTGACGTGTTGTCTTACCATCTTTGCCCATAATATCTCTTCCAACAAACTAACACAGTCACCAATTTGTTTGGCAAACTCTTACTCATCCCTCAAGTTTCAGTTAGATATTGCTTTCTTGGATAATTCCTCCCTAACATTTCGCAAACCCACCAATTAGATTAGAGCCTTTTTCATATCTTCTAGTGTCCCTGTGCTTACACCTCCCACAACCCTTATCACTCGGCACCATACTTGCCTGTTTACTGCTTGTCTCCCCACAAGACTTCAAATATCATTTCAACAAAGATTCCCTAAAATTATGTCTCAGAACCCAGATGGATTCTAAGTAAACGTTTGTTGAATTAATGAATGCTAACATCTCTTTCCAGATTCTGGCATCACCTATTTTGTTTCTATGGATGGTTAGAGGGAGAAAAAAGTAGAAAGCAAAATTTTTAGAAAAAACTTAGAAAGCAAAATTTTGTTAAGCAGCGTATCAGTTGGAGTTTAGTTTGAAGATCAGTATCCATGCTAGTTATTTCCAATAAAAGGTATTTAATACAGGGACTTAGTTACACAGTTGTTGGAAGGAAGGGAAGGCAAACAGAGAATGCTGAGAAAATCCAGGTATGAGTGACTACAGGAAGCAGCTCCCACTCCTAGGACTGAGGGAATAGAAGGGAAATGGAAATGTTACCAAAAACTAAGAGTTAGAGGAGGGTGTCAGGTATGGCTGAAGCTTAGATCTCAGACAGGCAGAAACCACATGGCTGTAGCTTAGACCTCTGATTTGGAGAACACCATAGGTGATACAGGGTGTGCTGAAGGTTGCTGGAGATGGAGCCATGTCTGTCCTCTACTGTCAGAGGGAAACCTCAAGATACCCAGCATGGAAGTCTAGGCAATGTACAATAGTTTGCAGACTCCCAACCCCAGAATCACAGAGCAGGGATAGGAAGGTGGGATACAAGCTGAGAGGCAATGGACACATAACTAGCACAAACCAAGAATCTGATACAAAGGTATATATATTTCACATAATTATGAAAGATTCCTGCCAGTGGGTTTCAAACCCTGGCTCTGTCACAGGTTGACTATGTCCTTGGGCAAGGAGCTTCCCTCCTCTGAGCTTCAATTTCCCCATCCGTGGCAGGGGAGAAGAACTAGATGATTTCTTAGGGCCTTTCTATGTATGAGCAGGGATTTGACTGCAGAAGCACCAGGGAGTTGCTAGGGATTTCTGAATGATGATGTCACTCTAGAGGATCCAATCTCAGGCTTTAGCCATCTTATAAATAAGACATTTCCTTCTTCCCATTCTGCAGCTACTGTTTACATGCTCCAAAGAAGGCAGAGGAAGGAAGCTAGGGCTGCATTTCTCCAATATGGTGACTGTCTCAGACAAACCAATCCCAAAATAGCCATTAAGGGTAATGTTTCACATTTAGTTAAGTGACCAAATAACTGAATTGCAGAGGGTGGGGGGGGGGGGGCAGGGGAGGCAGGAGCAAGTGGGAGGAGGCAAGTGAAAAGAAAAAATGTTTTGTGTGCACACAGGGCCTAAATCTACTGTGTGTCTGATGCACAGCAACAATATTTTCTCCAGTCCCCTTGGCCCGGCCTTGCTCTCTGCCCCCTGTGGCCTTGTTGGGAGTCCAACCATGCTGTAGAAGACTCAGTTCAAGTCTCAGCACAACCACATGCCAGGCAGGAGACCTAAGGCAAGGTATTTATTTTTGCCTCCTATGAGCCTTATTTTCCTCGCCTGCAATTCTGCCTGCATCTCAAGATCATAAGGATCAAATGAGCTAATATGTGTGGAAGTGCCTACTCATTCTGGGTGCTGTTTACAAAAGTGTATTCATTTAATAAAATAAATGAAGCATTAAAGTGCATTTATAAAAATGTACTAAGTATATGCTTAAGATTTTTACACTTACATGTATGCTTTTTACTTCAATAAAACAATTACCCAAAAAAAGTAAAACTGTAAGAAGTAAAAGGCGATTTAAATTTAGTTTAATTTATGGACTAAAAAGTATCATGTGATAAGAAGTGATCTACTTAGATAACAAAGCCAATAGTGTAACTATATAAAGCAGAGCTAAGTACTCTAGATTTTATAGACATAGCTGAAATTCTGTAGATATATCCCCTACTTAATTCTAGCTTTGCAAAAAACGATGCATGTTTAGTGCAGAAAATTTGGTAACTATAGGAAAGCACAGAGAAGAAAATAAAAATTAACTACAATTTCACCGCCACATACACAAAATTAAGATTCCTCTGTGAATTACAAATGCTACTGGACTACTAGGGTCTGACTGGTGACAATGTTCTTTATTCTTTTCCTTCTTTTCTACTTCTTAACAGATTCAGAAATTGAGAATTCTTATAAGCCAGGACCAGGTGGCAACGCAAGGGCCTACAGAAAACAGGAAGGTGGGATATCAAGTGAAACACCTGAGATGCACCACTGCAAGTTCAATGTAAATGGCAGCTGAACGCTGGCCTGAAAGGTGAGGACTGCTGGGGAGCGGTGTAGGCTGTGGCAAACTCAAGACCATGTGCTCCAAGGGCTACTTAGCCCCAACTCATTCTTCCATATTTCCAGTGTGGCTGGATCGCTTATATTTCTAAGACAAGCTGAGCATATAAATATGTGAAAGTCCCCAATTTTTAAATGTCAGTGCCTGATTAATGTTTTAACTCTCTCTAAGCCAAACCGAAGACATCTGTAGGCCAAATGTGGCCTATAGCTATCAATATGCAACCTCTGCTAAAGGCAAAGAGGGTAGGGGTGTGTTCATTGAAGGTCTTAGGCAGGGAAGTAACAGGAGCAGAAAATTCCTGAGAAAATTTCTGAGGCATCTGGTATGAAGGAGAGATTGAAGTGGGAAGAAACTAGAGGTAGCGGAAAGATAATATTCCAGGTGAGGAATGATTGGTGCCTTAACTGGGGCAGTGGAGAGGGAAGCGGGGCGGGGGGGGAGTGCTGGGAGAACTGATGATGTAGGGAGGGGCCAGGAGCCCAAGAGGGGTACCAATGTCACACCTTTGCCTAGAGCCCTGGGGACCCACTGTTCAAGTTTGAGAAAGGAAGTGCCTTGTTTGGTAACAGACAACTGGAGAGGAGGAACCACTTAGCATTAGAGAGCCCTCCTCCCAAAATAGCAAAAAGACTAAACAAGCCACCCATTACAGGGTTTGAGGTCAGAGCCAAGAAGGTAGCAGGGAGGGAAGGGCATGTGGGCTCAGGAGTCTGGACCAGAGGTCAAGAGAAGAGAGGAGGAATAAAGTCAGAACCAAGTCCTATACCTTGAAGGGACTGGGGATGCTTAGCCTGAAGAAAAGGCACAAAGGAAACAGGAGTTGGCTGGCTTGCTGGCAAAAATATTTATTGAGCATCTACATGTGGCAGGGTTCCAGCTGGTGCTGAGTTTTGGGGCGATAGTGATAAGCAAAAGCAAATAAAACTGATGTTGTACTTACCCCGAGGGAGTCTTCTGGAAAGATATGGATTGAGTAATCTCAAAAACAAATGCAAAAAAAAAAACAAATGCAAAGGTGCAAAACTGAGATAAGTGATGGGAAGGAGAGGGGTATAGTGCTCTGAGGGTGTGTCCCAGAGGTGGGGACCTATACTTCCATAGGAAATGATGATTCATCTGAGAGCTAAGAGATGAGTGAGCACTAATGATGTAAACAGGGGGAAGGAAAGGCTTTTAGGCATCAGGAACAGCATGTGCAAATACCTGACTCACAGGAAGGACTGAGAAGGCCAGTGTGGTGGGAGCACCCCACGAGGGACTTGGGAGGCTATCCTCATGAGGCTTGTTCTGTGCAGTCTGCAAATGCATCCATTAGGGGTGCCACAGACACACTTTCCATAAGAGACTGATGGGAGTGTTTAGGATTTGTTATTTGCTTTTAGTTAAAATAAAGAGCTATCATTTATTCAGTTTCACATGTCCCAGGCCCTGTTCTAAATAATTGTCTCATGAGTCTACACAATAGCCTCAGAAGGTACATGCTCTCTTTACCACTGCTGCGTAACAAACACCTGCCAAACTCAGTGGCTTTAACAACAATCATTTCATTATCCTGTCTCTTGATTGTGAAAGGGGCTCAGCTGGGTGGATTTTGCTTGGGGCTCGTCGTGCATTTTCAGCCAGATGGTGGCTGGGGCTGAGCTATTTAGAGTGGCTGGAAGAGCAGGGGGCATCTCTTTCCAAGGGGCTTCTCCACCTCGTGGCTAGTTTGGGCTGCCTCTTCACATGAGGTCTCTGGGTAGTTATATAGCAGACGTCTTCCTCCAGAGCAAGTTATTCAGGTAGATAGGCAGAGGTTGCCAGTCTTCATAAAGACTAGCACCCAAAATGCCACAGTGTCACTTCTGTTGTATCCATTGGTCACAGCAGTCATAGTCAGACCAGATTCAAGGGGGTGGAAGAATAAAGCCCATCTTTTGATGGGGCAATGGCATGTGCATACGGGAGGGAAGGAGTCAATGATGACTGTGTTGGAGATAAGCCACCACAGTACCACCGTACAGATGAAGGAACAGAGGCTAAGAAAGAAAGTTATTAAGATCACAAAGCCAGTAACAAGTGGAAGAACTAGGATGCAGACCCCGGTCTATGTGACTCCAAAATACACTGCATTTAAGCTCTGTGATAGTCTCTTAGCAGGGAAGGATGGAGCAATAAGAAAAATCCTGGGTTCTGCTCCCAGCACGGCCTCCGACTTGCTGTGTGACAGAGCAAGCTCCTTCCCACCTGCAGGCCTCAGGTTCCTCCACTACGCAGAGAGAGATGGGTGGGGCTCTAGGATTCTAAGGGTCTGAGAGTCTATACTGCATCCTCTGAGCTGGGTGGTCACCAACTGGCTCCTTCACCCACTTAGCACATCACAGCATGTCAGCTCCACTGTCAGGCAGGAGCCTCTGTTGTCCCTCCTTCCCTTTCCTCTTAGCAACACTCTGCTTTGCTCCCCTGGCTGCTCTGTTTACCCAGCCTCTCCTCCACTTTCCTGTAACCATAACCAGTAAGCAATGCCTTACGTCTCTCCCCCTCAACAGCTGCCCTTGAAGGCTAGTTTCATTCTTGAGTAGGGGCTTTTACAAAGGCTGAGGCCAACATCTTTTTTATGCCAAACAGCACAGTAGGCTGTGCAGCTCTTTGCAAATAATTAGTACGTCACGAGGGTATGTCAAATGAGAGCTTGTATAAATGAATCCATGGTCCTGTTTTGTGCAAACTGCCAAACTGTACACTAGACAGCAAATCCACTGAGGACAGGAATTGCAGCTCATTTATTCATCACTGTAACGGCTATAAAAAGTGTCTGGCCCATAGCGGGTAATCAAAACATATTTGTTGGTTGCACCAGCTAATATATATTTTAATCCCTGCTGTCCAGTTCTGTGAGTTTCCACTTTATGGTCCATTTCATCCTCAAACATATTTAGGCTTAACTTTCCTCCTTTGTCTACTCTCCTCTGTCATTCTGTCAATCTGATTTGTTTTTCCTCCTTTTTGGTCTTTGTGAGTCTAGTATTTTTTCCCTAGGAACATTCCTTTACAACTTAAGCCACTGAAATTTAAGCTTGCCTGCAGGCCTGTTCCTCTTCTGTTCAGTCTCAACTAAAACATAAGAATAAAAAGCCATAAGAAAGATTGAGAGTCAGAAGCCCTGGCTTCTGACACATCCCTCCAACTATCTTTGTGACATTTCTCAACTTTCTTCCTCATTTTTCCTCAGTTTCCCCATTCCTACTGTGAGAGGGTTGGTATATCTTTTTAACGGGTATCTTTTTAGCGATGGAAGATTTGCACAAATCTAATTGTATGCAGAGGCAGGATATAAAAAGGCAACTACAAGGGGAGCAGCTCTGGTTGGAGTGGGAACCCAGGACCTCCACCCACCTCCCTGTGTCTGTGGCTGCCTCTGAGGGCCTTCTGCTGAAGTGGGGGCCCTTCTGAGCTAGGCAATCCTTAAGAGCACTCCAATTCCAAGGTGGAATGATTCACAGCCCTGTTAATCCACTGGACTGTCAAAAAGGGCCGCATCAGCAGAGATACACACCCATGTACACTCTAAATAGAAAACAGGCCCCAGAAACTGCTTTAACAAGCTCTGTCTTCTCTCATATAGCTTCCGCATTTGCTCAAGTTTTTGCCATCTTTATTTTCATCTCCTGGTTTCTTCTCACATCCTTCCTCTTCTCCCTCCAAAGAAGTTACTGAAAAATTCTAATAATTTCTACTTTGATTTCTTTGCTGTTATCTACTGCACTTCCCTCCCCAAACCCACCCTCAGTCTCCATAATTACAGAGAATTCACTAACTTTTGCTTAAATTGCACCTCAATTTCTTCACCAAAAAAGAGTAGTCAAAGGAAAAGACTCTTGTGGCCATGACAGTATTTTCTAGAATTCTGTGTGTATTACTTTTTTTTTTAAAATTAAACTATGCTTTTTTTTCTTTTTTTTTGCGGTACTCGGGCCTCTCACTGTTGTGGCCTCTCCCGTTGCGGAGCACAGGTTCCGGACGTGCAGGCTTAGCAGCCATGGCTCACGGGCCTAGCCGTTCCACGGCATGTGGGATCTATCCCAGACCGGGGCACGAACCCGTGTCCCCTGCATCGGCAGGCGGACTCTCAACCACTGTGCCACCAGGGAAGCCCTAAACTATGCTTTTTAATAGTACTCAGAGTGAAAATTCAAGCAGAGCAGATGAGTAAAAAGTAAAAGTAAAAGTAAAAGTATACTGTCCTGCCTTCCCCACCAGCCCCATCTCCCAGTCCCTGGTCCCCTATATATCAAACACTGTTAATTATTTCTGAGTGTCTTTCCAAAATATGTTTGTGAAAATAGAAACATACGTTATACAAAAAGGTGATACACATACTGTTTTGCTTCAACCCTTTTCACTTAATATCTTAGAGAGCTTTATCACATGTACTATCCCATTCTTTTGAACTGCAGCATAAAATTCCACATTCCACTGTACGGTTACACTAATTTGTTTAATCAATTTACACATCTCCTTATTGATGTGTATGTTGTTAGGAAGATGCCACATACAATGCTTTGTTTACACAAATGGGGACATGTTACACTGTTGTATAGTTAGCTTTTTTACTTTATGATATATTTTGGATATTGCTTCATATCAGCTGGTGCAGAGCTACCTCTTTTTTTTTTTTGATAAGAGATTTTATTTTTTAGAGCAGTTTTAGGTTCATAGCAAAATTGAGAGGAAAGCAGAGATTTCTCATATGCCCCCTGCCCCACACGTGCATAGCCTCCCCCACCAAAGTGCTACATTTTTTAACAGTTGATGAACCTACACTGATAAATCATCATCACCCAAATTCCATAGTTCAGAGTTCACTCTTGATGTACATTCTAAGGATTTTGACAAATGTAGAATGACATGTACCCACCACTGTAGCATCATATGGAGTAGTTCCACTGCCCTAAAAATCCTGTGCTGTGCCTATTCATCCTTCCCTCATCCTTAACCCCTGGTAACCACTGATCTTTTTACTGTCTCCACAATTTTGCCTTTTCCAGAATGTCATAGAGTTGGAGTCATACAGTATGCAGCCTTTTCAGACTGGCTTCTTTCACTTAGTAATACGCATTATGTTTCCTCCATGTCTTTTCATGAATTAATAGCTCATTTCTTTTTACTGAGGAATAATATTCCTTTGTCGAAATGTACCACAGTTCATTTATCCATTCACCTACTGAAGGACATCTTGGTTGCTTCCAAGTTTGGCAAATATGAATACAGCTGCTACAAACATCCATGTTTACATAATAATCCACTGAATGTCAATACATAAATTTATTTAGCCATTTTCCTTTTACAAACATTTAGGTTATTTCCACTTTGGGAGCTTTTAAATTATGCTAAACAACACTGCAAAGAATATCCTTTGCATATCCGTGTGCATATATCTCCAAGAGAAATTCCTAGATTCCTAGCAGTGCAATTGCTGAGTCAGAGAATATGTGCACTTTAAATTTCAATGAGACAATAACAGTGTCTATCCTAGTCTGGTTCCAACCCTGAGTTTTTGTCAAGCATTCGATTTTGCCAGTGTGGTAGAGAAAAAAATTTTTGCTGTTGTTTCTGGATTTTGTATGGCAATCTACTCCCTCCTTTCCTCCCTCAGTGCCCAGATGACCACGCCATATGCTCCCACAGCTTGTCACACATCCCTCTCCCTGTGTCAACCTGAGTTCCCTGCTTGTGAGGTCTGTCCTGTATTTTCTTGCAGCATTAATCACAATCCTCTATAGGAAATCAGCCCTTTGCCAGCATCCAGCCCTACAACTGCACGCACATAGTGCACTTGATCTCACCACCAGTCTGAGGGCAGGTAGGAGAGCAGTAACACTCTGCTTTACAAATGTGGAAACAAAGACCTGTCACCCAGCAAGGCCCACAGGAGCAGTGCCATATCACGCCCCTTGTCAAATTGGTTTCTTTCCTCATCTGCTCCTTTGGCACACGGCTGCTGGGCACATTTCTGTGAAATAGCCTCATTTATCCTACCACCAGTTTTTTTTCCAGATTTTAGCTTTTCATGGCCTGCCTGCCTCCTTCTGTAATTTCTCTTAAACCTCAACTGCTTATCCCAGCATTCAGGGGCTTTCAAAATACATAGTGTGACTCACATCTTACTGTTATTCTCCTCATATATCAGGTGTTATAGCTCTCCTGCAATAGTTACTGTTACTCAAACATAATTCAAGGTTTCCCACTTCCACATCTGTTCACATCATATCTCCTCTGTGGTATTCTCTTTCTGTTCCCTGACTACCCAAATCACATCCATCCTCAAGCCAAGCTCAATGGCCACCAAGTGAATGAAACTTTTTATAATTTCTCTTTGTCTTCGCCCACATAACTAACAAGACCAGCCCTCTGTTGAATGCAGGCCTCTTTTATACCTTTTTTACAGCCTTTATCACACATCCTGTCATATCATAATTTTCCTTCTTAACTTCACTGTGTTACAGTAAATCTCTGGAAGGCAGCTAACTGTGTCCCCCCAGAGCTTTCAGCAGGACCCAGAAGTAGTAACTAAGGTGCCCCCCAAAACTCTCATATGTATGTTTTGAACATGACAAAAATGAAACCATTTCATACAATCTGGCATATAATTTGCTCTCATACCTTAGTGATAAAACGTGGACAACTTCCTGAGTCTGCAAGCTTTGGTCTACTTCATTCTTTTTAATAACTACACATCACAATATATATTTCTTCTAATTTACTGAACCATTTCCCCTTTTTGAACAATTAGTTTTGTTTTAATCACAAGTGAAACAGTATCTTTACATAAACATCTGACATTTAAGAAACAAATTTCCAGGGCTTCCCTGGTGGCGCAGTGGTTGAGAATCCACCTGCAGAGGCAGGGGACACGGGTTCATGCCCCGGTCTGGGAAGATCCCCCATGCCGTGGAGCAGCTGGGCGCATGAGCCATGGCCGCTGAGCCTGCGCGTCTGGAGCCTGTGCTCCGCAACGGAAGAGGCCACAACACTGAGAGGCCCGTGTACCGCAAAAAAAAAAAAAAAAAAAAACAAACAAATTTCCAGCAAGAGAATTGCTAGGTGAAAGGATATATACATTTTACATTTTAATAAATTCTACCAAATTACTCTCGAAACAGCTGTGCCAATTTATTTTCTTTTTTAAAATCCTGTTAGTCTCTTGGCTAAAGACTCTTTATTATCCAATACTCCCTGCTCTTTTGGAAGTCTTCCCCATGCCTCCTCCCCAGTATTTATGTGGGGAGATTGGTTACTGAATCAGTCCTCTTTTGTGCATAAAATCAAGTTCCCAGCTCACAGTATTTACTTCATTATATGGAACTGAAGTTTATGTACTAACCTCCACTACTAGCCTGTGAGTTTCTTCAACGCAAGAGCCCTGCCTTGTTCATTTCTTTACATTCCTCAGCCACATACTTTAAGGATATCTAAGGAAATACGTGTGTGTGTGTGTTTGTGTGTGTGTGTATACATGCACACATATACGTATAGTATCTGCCCTCTGTATTCTGGACCCTGAGTTGGGGTGTTAGGGATACAAAGATGAATAAATTAGTATTAGAAAGCAAAATGAGGAATAATACTAACATAGGGCAAGTGCTACTGTTTGGTGTGACACAACAGCACATACCAGAGGCATCTAACCTGGTTTCATAGTTAGCACGTCTTCCTGGAGGAAGCTGACAAAACGTGAGTGTGTGTGAGCGTGAGTGTGTGTGTGTACGCGTGCACTGGGGATGGGGACCATGCAGGAGATGAGGGGAGAAGGAAAGGAGGTGGAATAGGGAGCTACTATGAGTAGAGGAAGGAGGCTGGATGAAGCCCAGAGGCTCATGGCCAACGCCTTCCAACCTCTCTCCCCACTGGTGACTGGACAGTGCTGCCACTACTCCAGCCTCCGGCAGTGTGGTGAAACGTAGCTCCGAGACCCTGACAACTGGGGCGCTTTCACCTCGGCAGCCTTAACACGCAGTACTTTCATTGAGTCTGAATCCTGACTAAGTGGTTCAGAGGCAGGCTTTTGATCAGACAGAGCTGGGTCTAAGGCCCTTCTCCTCTTCCTTTTACCTATGGTGTAACCTGCGGCAGGCTGCTTAATTTCTTTAAACCTCAGTTTTCTCATCTGTGAAATGGGAATAACTGTGCCACCTCGTAGTGCTGTATGAGATGAGATAAAAGATGAGAGACTGCAGGTAAGGTGCTACACATAGCTCCTGGTATGTAGAATATGCACATAATAAATAAAACCTATGCCTGTTGTCTTTCAGACCCCTTAACCACCACCAACGAACTATGAAGGGATCACGTGATTCAACTTTCCCATTTTACAGTTGAGGAAACTGAGGCCCAGTGAGGGGCAATCACACAACAGGGGTGAGGGCCAGGATGGACTCTCCTCCTCCAGGCCAGCACATGTTTCACCACCCCGCAGTGATTAGACTCAGCTGGGCATCTGTACCTTCTCACCTTGAGCCAGTGAGATCTTTCCCTCTGTGGCATTAGCAAAAGGCACCACTTTGGAGGGAGGCCAGCCCTGCTCCCTTTCAAGCACCTGGAAGGCATTTCTCCTCCTTTGTCTATCTTCCCCAGCCACAGTTGGCTCTATCTTCCCCCATTGTTTCCCTGTCAGCTCTGCTGCTTTTCTTCAAGCAGACACTTCTTGATCCCTACAATTGTTTCATCCCTGCTTTCCTACAGGGCCCGCAACTGCAGTTCCTTTTCTTGGGCTCCAGCGCTGGGCAGTTAGCGCTTAGGGGCTCTTCAGCCCAAGAGGCTGCATGTACAATCCCTTCCCCGTGAGAGGTTTCCTCAGTTCCATGGCCAGCAGACCTTTCCATGGCTTCTCTAGGTTTAATGTCAGTAATTAATTCAGCATTTACTATGTGTCAGGCCAGTTCTAACCATTTTGCAGATATTAACTCATTTGTTCCTCTGAACACCCCCAAGAGGTTGTGAGATATTATTATCAATAGCCCCAATTTACAGATGAGGAAGTCAAGACACAGGGAAATTAAGTAACTTGCTCAGGGTTTGATGGCTAAGAGCTGGAGGAAGCAGGGCTTCAAACCAAGCAGTTGGCTCCAGAGACGCTCTAGAGCACCCGTTCAAAGGATCAGGTCATGCCCGGGTTTTTGTCTGAAAGCACCACTGGCTTTGCTTCTCCCACTCTCTGACGGGTTTTCCTTGGGAGCTGTTCCTTCAACAATTGCTGGCTCACAAACCCTCATCTCAGCAGCTGCTGCTAGAAGATCCAACCTAAGACTTCTTGCAACAACCCACCCCAAAGGTTATCACTGTTAGTAGTTTGATATACACAAAGGACTTTTTTTCCATGTTGGATAAATTTATTAATTCACTTAAAGGACTGCCCTTAGAGAAAAACAAATATAATGTTGTGAAATTGAAGCCGTGCTAGAAAGTCTAAGATGACGATAATGATGACAGTGATGATGATGACAACGATAAACACTCTCTTTTGGAAACACTGTGTTAAGTACCTTAAATGCATTATTTCATTTAACCATCAAAAGTGTCCTCTGAGAGTACTGCTATTCAGGGAATGCTTCCACTGTAATGGCAACCACCAACAGACACATCACCCCAAATCTGTTTATCTTCTAAACATTATGATATTTTAACTTCCATTTTGATGTCCAACCAAAACCTCCAACTTGATGTGGCTACATCGGAATTCATCACTCCTTCCTGTGCTACAGACGCTTAGGCCACTGCTCTCCTCACACCTGCTGGGCAACGGCCCCCACTCCTTTGACTCATCTCCTCAACCCCCAGCCAATCCAACTTAGGCTGATTTCTTCTGTTGCCTCATCTCTTGGTTTTCTCCCTCCCTTTCCAAACCCAGTTTTTTATACGTTCTTTCTATTTCCTTAACAGTCATCCAAGAGATTTTATCCTCATTTTACATACAAACATTCTGAGGCCCAGAGGTCTCAAGTATATTACCTGCAGCGCTCAGTTGGTTAAGGGCATTATCAGGGTTGGAACCCAGATCCATTTGGCTCCAAAGCCGATGCTCTTTCCTTCACAGCAGTGTGTTCCATTAGCCCGAGCCTGGGGCTGAGATACCTTTAGATGTAATAAGAGATTATTTTAAACACTTCAGTAACACTACATTGAATAACAGTGTACTACTTTGAAGTTATTTTTATGCTTTTCAATTTTATTTCGATCTTTTAAAATAGATGGAGAAAGTCCCATTTATTACTAGAATACCGTTAATATCTCCCTGGCACTTCCTAATCTTCCTTTTCAATAAAATGAGAGCAGGCCCCAGGCTCAGAACTTTGGCAGGCAACAAAATCTAGCTAGAATTTATTAACATTGTTTCGTTTTCATGGTTACCTTCTCCTGCGGTAATGGCAGTAATACAAAATTTTCTTTAAAAATAAATGCATTTGAGGGCTTCCCTGGTGGCGCAGTGGTTAAGAATCCGCCTGCCAATGCAGGGGACACGGGTTCAAGCCCTGGTCAGGGAAGATCCCACATGCCGTGGAGCAACTAAGCCCTTGCACCACGACTACTGAGCCTGCGCTCTAGAGCCCGTGAGCCACAACTACTGAGCCCGCGTGCTACAACTATTGAAGCCCACACGCCTAGAGCCCATGTTCCACAACGAGAAGCCACCACGAGAAGCCCATGCACCGCAATGAAGAGTAGCCCCAGCTCGCTGCAACTAGAGAAAGTCTGTGCACAGCAACGAAGACCCAATGCAACCAAAAATAAATAAATAAAATTTAAAAAACAAAAAAACAATTGATTTTTAAAATATAAATAGATAAATAAATATATTTGAGTTTTAGAAGTCAGCGTCAAAAAGAAGTATTCAGTAAATAATAGTACACCTGCTACTCAGAATAGCAGGAATCACCATGGTGAAGTATGCCGAAAAGAAACCAAACAAACATAACCAAGCTGTTCTGTGGGATGCTGACAGTTTTTGCTTGCCAACTCTTCAGTAGCTCTTCAGAGCAGGAACTCAGCTCCTCAATGGCCCTCAATGTGCTTCCTTCCCACTACAGGCTTACTCAGTTTAGAAAAGGAAGGCTCTTAGATGCCAACTATGGACCAAGACCGAGACTCTAAGAAAGAAGGTGACTTCTTTAAGGTTATGGATAACATTATAGCTGTTCTGGGACCAGAACCTAGGTCTCCTTATCCCCAATTCATGCTCTCTCCTCTGCATCAGATTGATGATGACTTGTATTTACCATCACACACTGTTCATCCCCACAGCTAAAGGAGACTCCAAGCAGTTCTACTCAGATTCAGTAAGAGAAATTAAGCCCTATTCCCTAAGGCATCTATTTTATTATATGTTCTTAGTAGAATAATAGTTTTGTACCACCCTTGGGAGAACTGGGAAGAATGACCACTCAAATATCTTTCTGTAGGGTTTAATCCTCTTGCAAAACCCCAACCACGGAAAGCTGCTAGAGTTTAGCCCCTTTTGAAGATTAATTGTCCTCAGGCCAAAGAGTCCTTCATATGACCATCTGAAGCTCCTCCTGCTTTAATTTAATGCCATCTTTCTTTGTTCAGTCCCCCTGAGACACAGAGAATTTATTAGCATGTCTCTCATAAAATGCTAGCATAGCAGGAAATTAAATTCATCTGGTATTGCTCTGAAAACTTTGCTGGTTGCTCATGCTTACTTTATGGTTGCCAAGGTAATTGTAAACTGATTGTTTGATGACTTGTTCTTGGATCATTCTAGGTACTGATGTTAAGTTTACACATTGACAAACCCAAGTATGACTAGTAAGAGACCTGCCATGATGGTAAAGAAGACTCTAGACCCAAGGGAACAGAAATATTTAACCTGAAGAGTCGAAGGCTCACGAGAACTCTTAAGGGATTCTACCAAAATCTCAAGGACAATCTTGGGGAAGAGAGAGGAGACTTGTTTGAGTGGCCTCAAGGGGGCAGACTTAAGATCCATGGGTAGAAGCTATCAGAAGATGGATTTCAGTTCAATATCTGGATAGTTGGAGAAATACACACTGATGAAAGGAACTGGTGAGCTTGCTTTCACTAGAGACGGCTGTCAAAGAGTTTTGGTGGATGCTGTGGAAGGAGCTGACTAGGCTGTGAGATGCTTCATTCAAAAACCACTAACATCCCATCCAGCTATATAACTCAGTGATGATGGTCATTTTTAGGATCATTCTTCTTTCTAAGGAACCAAGTTTTATCCCTTTTTAAATTCATTTTCACAGAAATTCAAATTAAAAATGAATTACTCATGTTCAAAGTGTCTTTTCACAACATGATCTGATTAAGACATGTATTGTATATATACATTTTGATTCAAAAATAAGATTTCAGTAATAGCTATCTCTTTTCCAAGGCAGCATGCTAAGCTTTGCATGCATTTAGTCTCATTTAATGTAAGCTTAATGAGATGATACTGTACAGAGATAATACTAAAGACAAACATTTGAGACCATCATTTAGAAAAAAATCTATAGATGTTTCTCTGCTTAGAGGATTGTAAAGATGGAAGGACTCTTCACGGTTGATGTCAAGTAGCTTACTGCCTATGTTTTCTTCTAGGAAACATTCAAGTCTTTACTCCATTTTGAGTTAATTCTTGCATATGGTGTTACGACGGTGGTCCAGTTTCATTCTTTTGCTTGTGGCTGTCCAATTTTCCCAACAATATTCACTGAAAAAGCTGTTCTTTCCCCCACTGTATACTCTTGCCTCCTTTGTTGTAACTTAATTAACCATTAATGTACAGGTTTATTTCTCAGTCCTCTACCCTGTCCCATTAATCTTTGTGTCTCCTTTGATTACTATAGCTTTGTAATATACCTTGAAATCAGGGAGCTTGATGACTCCAGATCTATTCTTCTTTCTCAAGACTACTTTGGCTATTTGGGGCCTTTGTGGTTCCAAATTTTAGGATTGTTTTTTCTATTTCTGTGAAAAATGCCATTGCAATTTTGATAAGGATTGCACTGAATCTGTAGATTGCTTTGGGTAATATGGATATTTTAACAATATGAATTCTTCCACTCCACGAGCACAGAATATTATTCTATGTCTTTGTGTCTTCTTGAATTTCTTTCATCAATGACATCATTTTCAGTGTACAGATCTTTCACCTCCTTGGTTAAATTTATTCCTAGGTATCTTATTCTTTTTGACAGTTGTGAATGGGATTGTTTTCTTAATTTCTCTTTCTGATAGTTTGCTGTTAAGTATATAGAAATGCAATCGATTTTTTCTTTTTTTTTTTTGTGGTACGTGGGCCTCTCGCTGTGTGGCCTCTCCTGTTGAGGAGCACAGGCTCCGGACATGCAGGTTCAGCGGCCATGGCTCACGGGCCCAGCCACTCCGCAGCATGTGGGATCTTCCCAGACCGGGGCACGAGCCCATGTCCCCTGCATCGGCAGGCGGACTCTCAACCACTGCGCCACCAGGGAAGCCCTCGATTTTATTTAATATTTATTTATTTATTTGGCTGGTTGCACTGGGTCTTAATTGCGGCATACATGCTCCTTAGTTGTGGCATGCAAACTCTTAGTTGCAGCATCTAACTGTGGGATCCAGTTCCCGGACCAGGGATCAAACCTGGGCCATTGGGAGCACAGAGTCTTATCCACTGTCCCACCAAGGAAGTCCCACAATCGATTTTTGTATATTATTTTATACCCTGCCACTTTACTGAATTCAATTATTCTAACAGTTTTGGGGTGGCATCTTTAAGGTTTTCTATATAAAATCAATGTCATCCACAAATAGTAACAGCTTTACTTCTTCATTTCTGATTTGGATACCTTTTATTTCTTTTTCTTTCCTAATTGCTCTGGCAAAGACTTCCAATACTATGTTGAATAAAAGTGGGGAGAGTGAACATCCTTGTCGTCCTGTTCCTAATCTTAGAGGAAAAACTTTCAGCTTTTCACCATGGAGTATGATGTTTGCTGTGAGCCTGTCATATATGGCCTTGATTAGGTTGAGGTACATTCCCTCTGTATCCACTTTGTATAAACCTCCTAGAAGAAGACATAGGTGGTAGGCTACTTGACATTGATCTTGGCAAAAAATTTTTGGATCTGAATCCAAAGCAGAGGCAACAAAATCAAAAACAAACAAGTGGGACTACATCAAACTAAAAAGCTTCTGCACAGCAAAGGAAACAATCAACAAAATGAAAAGACAACCTACTGAATGGGAGAAAATATTTTCAAATCATATATCTGATAAGTGGTTACTATCCCAAATATATAAAGAACTCATAAAAACCCAATAGTAAACAAATAATTCAATTAAAAAAAATAAGCAGAGAATCTGAGTAGATATTTTTCCAAAGAAGGCATGCAGGTGGCCAACAGACACATGAAAAGATGCTCAACATCACTAGCCATCAGGGAAATGCAAATCAAAACCACAATGAGGTATCACCTTATATCTGTTAGAACAGCTATTATCAAAAGGATAAGAGATAACAAGTGTTGGTAAGGATGTGGAGAAAAGGGAACCCCTTGTGCACTGCTGGAGGAAATGTGCACTATGGAAAACAGTATGGGGGTTCAGTTGCTCAAAACATTAAAAATAGAACTACTGTATGATCCAGCTATTCCACTTCTGGGTATCTATCTGAAGAAAACAAAAACACTAATTCAAAAAGATATATGCACCCCCATGTTCACTGCAGCATTATTTACTATAGCCAAGATAAGAAAGCAACCTAAGTGTACACTGATAGATGAGTGGATAAGGGAGATATGAAATGATATGATATATAATAGAATATATATATATACACACACACACATAAATGGACTACCACTCTACCATAAAAAAAGAATGAAATCTTGCCATTGGCAACACCATGGATGAACCTTAAGGGAATTATGCTAAGTGCAATGAGTCAGACAAAGAAAGGACAAATGCCGTATGATTTCACTTACATGTGAAATCTACAAAACAATACAAATGAACAAACAAAAGAAAACACAACAAAAATCATAGATACAGAGAACAAAATGGTATTTGCCAAAGGGGAGTGGTGACGGGGAGAGGGTGAAACAGGTGAAGAGGGTCAAGAGGTACAAACTTCCAATTATAAAATAAATAAGTCACGGGGATATAATGTACAGCACAGTGACTGTAGTCAATAATATTGTAGAGCATACTTGAAAGTTGCCAAGAGAATAAATCCTAAAAGTTAACTATGATGCATGGTGACAGATGTTTAACTAGACTTATTGAGGTGATCACTTCTCAATGAATACAAATATCGAATCATTATGTTGTACACTTGAAACCGATATAATATTATTTGTCAATTACACCTCAACAGCAACAAAAAAATGTTTTAAAAGACGGAAGGAATCTTGTCCAAGCCAAGACCAGGATAAGATTTTCCTAAAGCGTCCAGATATTCATGTGAGAGCGTTCCCTGGCTCACAGAGCCTTACTCCTATTCAAACATTTGTTTGGTAAATCAAAATGTGGGGTTTTTTTCCTGTTTGGCAGGCAGGAAATGACAAATCAGTGTCAAGGGATTGACAAAATACATGTAATTAGACACTATCAATCACCATAAAAGAGCCTGCTTTTTCTTATATCAAAGTGCATTTAATCTACTGAGAACTTTCCAGTTCAACTAAAGCATTAGCTCTCTAAGACCACAAGCTCAATAAGCAGTGCTGGTCACATTCTTCCGCTGGGAAATGACGCCACAATGTTGGGCAGTGAAAACGTGTGGGGCCAGGAACAGACCTGGACTCCCAATCTTCCCTGCCACCTTTGACTGGACACTTTCCTCATTTGCAAACTGGAGGACTGGGGGGAATAAAGTAAATGATCTACTAAACTCTTTCCCATTCTAACTCTCTTTAATCCTATAATTCTAAAAGGGAGGTCAGGAAAAAGACTCTTGGCGTGAAGACATTTTGAAATTCCTACCAGCCGCGGTGATGCAGGAAAAAGAAAGGGGAAGAGATTGAGGGAGAGGTATTGTCCGTTTGGCAAGGCTGATGAGACAATGGTCTGGAACTTTGTTGACGTGAGCAGACCTCCCTTCTAGATTTAATGTTTGTGGGTTTTTTTTAAGGTGCTTACCAAAATAATCAAAGTTAAATTTTTAAGTGACTTATGTGTATATCTAAATGATCAATTAGTGTTTGTCCTAAAAGGGCTTTCTTTGTTCCTTTTTTGTTATGAGAAGTTTAAACAATATGCTTATTTATTCCATAGCTTCACAAAGAGGAAGGAGGCTTTAAATGGCTCAGTTCCACAGTTTGGGGTAGATATATATTTAAAGAAATATTGCATAATGCACACTGCCTCTTCCTAAAATGCATCACACCAGAGCCAATTTTTGAAAACACAAATATGGGATGGGTATATTTTGAAAACTATGTGAACATAATACATTCTTAATTAATACACGTGTCTTTTATGGAAACTACTTGCTTTTTAAGGCATCTTTCATGCAAAAACAATTTCTGCTAGTGAAGGAAGTTAAAAAGGGCATGTAGGTTAAATTCTGTTTCTGAGTTATACTTCTAGCATAAATGCCCAAGTTACTTTGGTCCTAAAGTATCTTACTGTTCTATTAGAGAACACTAACAACATATTCTAGACTACTAATTTATATAAATTTTATTTATAACCTATATTTGTGTGGCATTTATACGTGCAAAACACTATTATGTTTGTCATTATATCATTGGATTCTCACTCAGATCAATAGAAGTGACTTTATTCCCTATTTAGACATGGAGGAAATTAGAGTCCACATTTTTAATTTGTCTAAGGAGTGTGAGCTAGAAAGTTCTAAGATGGGGATTTGGAAGCTGATATTCCAATTCCAGTTGTAATCCTTCTTCCCCATCCTCCATTCCTTTCTGCATGCGGTGATACAGTACATTGAAAGGATTAAAAGATGGATTTTAGAGTCAAACAGAACTGGGTTCAACTCCTGCTTCTGGCACTGCCTGGCCCTGTGCCCATGGGCAAACTATTTTCTTCTTTGAGACCCATTTGTGAATTAAGCTAAAAATAGTTACACCCTCCCCCCCACCAACAACACACACCATGGGACTGTGGGAAGGATTAAATGGAATAATACATGAAAAGCGGATAGCAGAATGTTCCATAAATGTTAGCCATAGTTATGTTATTATGTAATCTAGAAAATGTTTGGTTACACTGCGTGAAATACTTTCCATTTTTCAAAAGCACAACTGATACATGTGAAATCAAATCCTGAAAAATATTTTTCTTTTAACAGTAAAGGCATATGCCAGATGCAAAGGATAGTTATTTCATGGCAAAGACCCTGGTTTGAAGGTTTGGTCTGACTCTTTTTTTAAGAGAAATTATCTTTTGCTTTCTGTGGTTTCAAAACATTCTTAATGTTATCACGTTCTTAATAATCTGAGCCATATAAAATTGCCATTTTTTTAAAGTCAGACACGACAGGACAGTGACAATTTCATATGGCTCAGCCCAACAGATCAACCAACTACCCAGCAGAGGATTTTTCTAGTTGCAAAGGGATTACTGAGGAAGTTGAACTTGAAAGGAAAATAATCTCATTTTCAACGCATTTTCATTTTAACAGATAATGGAGTGATGCCACACTCCCTAGAATTAAAAATTAAAGCATACAACTTTCTCTTTCCGTCCCCATGCACATACGTGTATACCCCAGCTCCGAATGAAATCCCAACTGTAAAATTATGTCTCAATGCCTGCAAATTCCCAAGGAGGGCACCAAAAGTACTTGACAGCAAGCGTGCTGAGGAAATCGGCTGCTGTTGAAGTCACCTCCTGTGGTCTTGCCAAATGTTTGAAAGGGAATATGCCGCGTGTCCCCGTGTTGGGGAAGAGGGAGTGGATGTCCGGGATGCAGGGCTGAGGAGTTTGGAGTACCTGGACGGGAAGTCCTTAGCTGTGGAGCACTGCTTGCCTCCAAGTGGGTGTCTGCATGTTGTTTACATACTTCTTTTTGTGTGTGTGCCCATGTCTTTGTGCTTCTGGGTCCTCCTGGTTTGCCCCCGGCCGTGTCTCTGTGTTGGACAAGGGTGACTTTGTGCCGGTCGGCTTCTGTGCTTGCGCGCGCACTTGTCGGTGCGCTGGACGGGTGTATGAGTGTCTGTGGCTCCAGTTCCGTGTAAGTCTGTGCATGACTGTTGGGGTACACTGTGCCTGTCCGGTGCGTGTCTCGGTGGGCGCTCTCATCTATCTCCGAACGGGAAGGAAGGCCCGTCTACCGCCCTCTGCTCCGAGATCTCAGGCCGCACAGGCGCCCCGCGCAGACAGGTAGCAGCCACGGAAGAACCAGCACCTCCTGGGTTGGCTGGTAAGCACGCCAGCCCCAGCTTCAGCCCTCGGCGCCAGCCAAGGGAGCCGGGAGGGAGC
This sequence comes from Monodon monoceros, assembly GCF_005190385.1. Classification (NCBI taxonomy): domain Eukaryota; kingdom Metazoa; phylum Chordata; class Mammalia; order Artiodactyla; family Monodontidae; genus Monodon; species Monodon monoceros. The sequence continues at coordinate 125,063,234 of NW_021703768.1, forward strand.
GGCGGCCGGCTCGCCCGCCCGCCCGCCGGGAGCGGCGGTGGGGGGTGGGGGGGCCCCGCCCAGGCCACCCCCAGGAGGGGGCGGGAGAGAGGAGGGAAGGGGCGGAGGGCCTTGCCCCTTCGGGGCTTCCCGCACACGCTATTGGTCAAAAGTTCCAGCACGTCACGGGGAAGGCAGTTCCCCTAAAGCCCTGTGCCCATAACGGGCAGCGCGCACTCCGAGGCTGTTTCTCCAGGGCGCAGGCTGGGACTGACTGGCACCGCGAGCCCAGAGCACCCCCGGAGCTGAGAACACCACGCGCCCCCACCACACCCACCCCACGGCCGCTGAATGAGGCTTCCAGGTGCCCGCTTGCTGCCCGCAGCGCCCCGCCGGAGGTCCGCTCGCTGAGGGGCGGCTGGTGCGCTGGCCGCCCGTGCGCTCACCTGCCAGCTTGCGCGCCATGGGGCAGCCCGGGAACCGCAGCGTCTTTTTGCTGGCGCCCAACGGAAGCCACGCACCGGACCAAGACGTCACACAGGAACGGGACGAGGCGTGGGTGGTAGGCATGGGCATCGTCATGTCGCTTATCGTCCTGGCCATCGTGTTTGGAAACGTGCTGGTCATCACAGCCATCGCCAAGTTCGAGCGTCTGCAGACGGTCACCAACTACTTCATCACCTCCCTGGCCTGTGCTGACCTGGTCATGGGCCTGGCGGTGGTGCCCTTTGGGGCCTGCCACATCCTCATGAAAATGTGGGCTTTTGGCAACTTCTGGTGTGAGTTTTGGACTTCCATTGATGTGTTGTGCGTCACAGCCAGCATTGAGACCCTGTGCGTGATCGCCGTGGATCGCTACCTTGCCATCACATCACCCTTCAAGTATCAGTGCCTGCTGACCAAGAATAAGGCCCGGGTGGTCGTTTTGATGGTGTGGGTCGTGTCCGGCCTTACCTCCTTCTTGCCCATTCAGATGCACTGGTACCGGGCCACCCACCAGGAAGCCATCAACTGCTATGCCAAGGAGACCTGCTGTGACTTCTTCACGAACCAAGCCTATGCCATTGCCTCCTCCATTGTGTCCTTCTACTTGCCCCTGGTGGTCATGGTCTTCGTCTACTCCAAGGTCTTCCAGGTAGCCAAAAGGCAGCTCCAGAAGATCGACAAATCTGAGGGCCGCTTCCATGCCCAGAACATCAGCCAAGTGGAGCAGGATGGGCGGAGCGGGCCCGGACAACGCAGGGCCTCCAAGTTCTGCTTGAAGGAACACAAAGCCCTCAAGACTTTAGGCATTATCATGGGCACTTTCACCCTGTGCTGGCTGCCCTTCTTCATTGTCAACATTGTGCACGTGATCCAGGATAACCTCATCCCTAAGGAAGTTTACATCCTTCTAAACTGGGTGGGCTATGTCAACTCTGCTTTCAATCCCCTGATCTACTGCCGGAGCCCAGATTTCAGGATTGCCTTCCAGGAGCTCCTGTGCCGGCGCAAGTCTTCCTTGAAGGCCTCTGGGGATGGCTACTCCAGCAACAGCAATGGCAGAACTGACTACCCAGGGGAACAGAGTGGATATCACCTGGGGGAGGAGAAAGACAATGAACTGCTGTGTGAGGATCTCCAAGGCACGGAAGACTTTGTGAACCGGCAAGGTACTGTGCCCAATGATAACACTGATTCGCAAGGGAGGAACTGTAGTACAAATGACTCACTGCTGTAATGCGCTTTTTCTACTTTTTAAGACCCCTTCTCCCCCCACCCAACGAAACACTAAACAGACTATTTAACTTGAGTGTAATAAATTTAGAATAAACTTGTATAGAGATGTGCAGGAGGAAGGATATCCTTCTGCCTTTTTATTTTTTTAAGTTGTAAAAAAGAGAAAACGTATTTGAGTGATTGTTTCTTGTACAGTTCAGTTCCTCTTTGCATGGAACTTGTAAGTTTATGTCTGAAGGGCTTCAGTCTCAGAGGACCTGGGGCTGCTATGTTTTAATGACTTTTCCCGCATATCTACCTCATTGATCAAGTATTAGGGGTAATATATTGCTGCTGGTAATTTGTATCTGAAGGAGACCTTCCTTCCTGCACCCTTGGACTGGACAAACTCGAGTCTCTCGGACCTTTTGCTGTGAACGTGGACTCTCCCCGCCCCTCTTAGTTGCTCAAACGGGGTGTTGTAGGCAGGGATTTGAGGGGCAGCTTTGGTTGTTTTCCTGAGCAAAGTCTAAAGTTTACAGTAAATAAATTGTTTGACCATGACTTAATTGCACCTGTTTCTCCAAAACCCCTTGACTGGAGTGTGGCTGCCTCCCCCACTGAAAACCGCAGGTAACTATTTGCAATAACTTCCCAGTGACTTAATGTGGAATGACATGCACTGATTGCTTAACCTGTTCATTTGCCTTTGAATCTGCTGTTGTAAACCTGTATCTCTCCTGACGCTGGCGCCCCCACATCAGTTCTGCCCGCCCTGAGCACAGCTCATCTTGCTCTTCCTACGGGTATTATTCTTGTGTTGTAACATCAGAAACACTGACTCATGGAAACGGAGTTAAGGGCATCTGTTGTGTCCCTTCATGTGCCCCCACCGCCCACCTTCCAGTTCTACTTGTTTTGTAGCTGCTTATATTTTTATCTTTGCTGTGTCTTACAGTAGAGATCTTTGTACTGCATCAGGGCTTGGCATTTTAAGGATAAGAAAGTTCTTGTGAAAAAGCTACTCAAACATAGCCCGGTAATTCCAAGGGAAATGAAAAGGTCGTGGGTTATAGGGAGAAAAGCTGGGAAACACTTAACTGGTGAATACCTCATGACCTAGAAACAGGGTTTGACCCCTCCTCCTTTGAACTGCTGTCCCTTTTTTCCCCTCTCCCTGTGACTCTAGTCACTTCAGTACAAATCGAAATTTCTCAACCTCGCACTATTAACATTTTTAACCAGATAATTCTCCACTGTGAAGGGCTGTCCTATACATTGTCAGATGTTCAGCAGCATCCCTGGTCTCTACTCACTAGATGCCAGTGCATCCCCTGAGTTGTGACAACCAAAAATGTCTCCAGTCATTGCCAAGTACCCTTCCCTTGAGGAATGAAATTACCCCTGGCTGAGAACTACAGTTAGAAACTTCAAAAATCTAAACAGATTTTTAGATTCTGCCTAATGTAACCACTTCATTGTGCAGAGCGTCAGAGAGGAATTTCTCACGGTTCACCCAGTTAGTGACAGACCCCGGGCCAGTGCTCTTTCTACTCCATCACGCTGCCTGCCAAGCTGATTCTCCAGCTGCCCACATACTGCCTGTGAGACATGAATTGTTTTGGAGGGTTTATCAATGAAGGCGAGGACTGTGAGCAGTTACTGCCTGTTTGTGGAGAGATTATAATAGTGTTAAGAGGCACGTAAGGGAAAAATCACAAAAGTAAACACATTTCCTCTACCACCCCCTTTCTATTTTTGCCTGTGTGTCTGAGCCACAGCTTGGCCCAGGTTTGACCAAGTGGATCATCCTCCTTGGCAACGGCAGCCTGGAGAGGATCAGCCTGCAGGGTTCATTGCCATTTCACTCGCTCATGAAGCTGACTCCACTCCTTTCTTCCCTCTGTCCCAGCCATGGTCCCCAACCAGAAAAGCATTAGTCTCCTCTGCTTCCCGTCAGCTCAGTGATGGGGTGTTTCTGGGTGAGTCCTGAGCTCTCAAGAGAAAGTTAGCTGCCCGTGTTTCTAGAATGTGCCATCGAGCTTTGGAGAGCGTGCGCCCTTTAGCCCTTTGCTTTTTCTCCAAGGGCTTTCATACCTATTATCACATTCTTCTCCTGCTCTGGGCCCTGCACTCAGAGATGCAGGCAGCTTCTCCAGCTAATCTTCACACTCCTCATAGCCTCATGGGATATCAGACTTGCAGAGAAAGCATAGAAAGCATTTGACATCCAAAGAGACCAAAAGCCTGTGAGGGGGGATGACCTGCCCAAAGTAAGAAGCCAAGGATGTCAGAGATGGGGCTAAAGCCAGCAAACCTGGCTGTCATACCAGGAATTGGTGTATGCTCTCCACCACACTGTCATTGAATTCTGCCCTCACCCTCAATTGTGGAAGCTTTTCCCTGGGGTTGTCACATTAACAAATTCATTTCAGCAGATATTTTTAGTTCTTTCGCGTCCTTAATACAAAACGCAGGCAATAAACAAATAATCTGCGATAGGGACAAAAGAAAGAATTATTCCTTTTTCTCGGCAAGAGTTCACTAGGATATCCTCAGCATTTAGGGAAATTGGGAGATTCCTTAACTCTTTATGACCTGAAGGGATTTCAAGCCACTCCAGGTAGAAATTTCCCAGTCTTATTTAAAAGAAAAAAAAGCTGGAAACTTTTCCGTCATCATTTGTTAAGTCCCATGGACAATAAATATTATTAATAAACAATGTTGTATATATACTCTTTTGCTTAGAGATGCATTTTAATGTAATTTCAGTTTAGAACTCTGCTATGAATGTTAGTTCACAGACTCTCAGCTAAAAGGGAGTTTAGCCTAATTCATGTTCATTTGGGAATACTTTAAATATAAGAACATTGACCAGTTTTAAGGGTTTTGACAAGCAAGAGCATTTTAGGCCTATCTCAACTCCTTGCTTTCTCTCTCCTTTTGTTCTGCTTTGTTTCTTTTGGGGGTGGGCATTGGTCAGCGTCTCCCTGTCCCTCTGTTTGCTGACAGGTTGCTTACATAAGGTTTGTGTTGGATTCATCATCATAAAGTTGTCTTTGCCTGGACAGCAAGTTCTCAGAGTCTGTCAAATGAGAACCTTATGCTGAGATGCAAGCTGACAGGTGTGCAAAGTGGCAGGACAGGGTGGGCCTCCCCACTGAGATCATTATTGAGAGAGGGAATCTGGGGAAAAGGGAGCTGGGAAATAGGAACTGTCATTACACGACGCTTAGAATGTTTCTGATGTATCTACTGCCAAAAGAAGACTAGACCAGGATCAATCGGGGTATTTACAACTACTGAGTGCAGCAGGAGAAAAACACAGGTCTCTGTCTCTGAAGTCTGGAGCATAATATTAATAATACTACATAGATATCTTTTCTAAAGTCTTACTAAATGTTAGGGACTGTGCTAGGCACCTTTTAGGCATTATGTGACCTTGACAGTCTTATGAGGTAGGTAGCAAAACTGTCCTCATCTAACAAATGAGGGAACTGAGTTTCAGAAAGGTTGTCACCTTCCAAAGCCACACAGCCAGCTAGTTGCAGAGTTAGGACTGGAACCCAGGTGCAGTGATTCCTGCACACATGGAAACCAGGGAGCAGCATGAGGCAATTTATAATCCATGCCAGAACAAGTGTAAAACTGGAAATGCAATACCTTGTTGAGAGAAGAGGGAGACTGCTGTGGATTGGGGCAGGGAGGAATGTTCCCCTGGAAGCATGTGACTGCAGAGTTTGCTGTGGACTGGGAAAGGAAACCAATCACTGAAGTGTCTAGTTTGCTTCTCTGAGTCTTTGCTTTGTCTTTTCATCAGAGAATCAGTCCAGGCTGAAAAGAGGATACGAAACTTTAAAACAAGCACAGGGTAAAGCAGAAACACAGCCTGCTTCACGTCCTGGCAAATTCATTTTCTGGTTCCAGAGTTGGGAAGGTCTCCTACATTGAGCAGGTATCTGGACCTTATGGAAAATTTGGCAGGCCTAGGTGGCCCTATACATGTGCTGGCCATTTTGAGCTAGCACTTAGGGCAATGGAGATGAACTTCTGACAGCAGAGAGCAATGAGAGTTAATACACTTTGAAGGATGCTTTCCATTGACAGTATAACCTCCACTAAATTCAGCCCTATGCTAATCCCTACTTCACAGACAGTGCAAATATAATTTTAAGGAGGAATTTTTGAAATACCTAAGAGAACAAACTTCCCAGCCACTTTCAAGAACTTGAGAAATTCTTGCGTCTCACGAATAATGCGAGGCCGGGTGAGGCGAAAAGAGGCCTGGACTGGGATTCATGCAACTAGATTTCGGGTCTCAACTCTGCCTCTCCTCTCTCTCTGTCTCTCTCTCTCTCTAGTTGGGTAAGGCAGTTTTCCTGTTTTCTCAGTGGACCTCAGTTTGCTCATCTGTAGAATAATGAGGCTAGTGCAGGTGGTCTCTAAGCTCTGCTTAGCTCTGAATTTATATAGCTGTTAATTAAGAGGCTAATTAGAGACAACAGTTTGTTTCTAATTAGAGTTGATGACACTTGTCATATAAATAATGGTTTAAGGTACTGGGGGTGGTCAGCTTGCAGAAGAGAATGCTGTGAAGGACTACTTGGTACATGATAACTGCCTTCAAATATTTAAGGACCATCTGGGAAAAAGGAGCATATCTGTTTTAGATGAATACCAGAAGGCAAGTAGAACATTACAGGAAGATAGATTCCAGCTCAGAGGAAAGAAAACTTTTCTGAGAGTGAAACAGGTTCTCTATCAGAGTAGTGAGTCTCCTTTCATTGGAAGCATTCAAGAGAAGTCCAAATAAAGCTCTGTGTGGGATGAAGCACAAGGCGTCCCTACACTGAGCAGGGCCTGGACTAACCTTCCAAATCTGTGATTCTATGTCCTTGAAAACAACAGACCTAAATGTTCTTAAAAAGTATTCAGACCATTCCCTAACTCCAGCTGGCCTTCTCCCCAATTCCTTGGGATTTCAGAGGTTTCACTACATTCCTAACCAGGAAACCTCTGGGGAAAATCAGGATCTCAACAGTCCTTGGCCATGGGGGGAAATCCAGAAATAGAGCAATACGGTTAAGCAGTTTTCCAAACTATTAGACCTTTTCATCAGCTGCTCTTCCCATGCCTTTTGCAAATGACCTACTAACTCCCACAGAGAAAATAATGAAAGCTGAAAAGTCCTCTCTGCAAAGTCTATTACATCCTTCTCCACACTCAGAATCACTGCACTTCCCGTGGTCTTTCCGTCACCCTCACAGGATGGAAAGGAAGGGAGGCAGGTCCCTGGCCAGCACAGGGAGCACTTCAAAGCCCTCTGGCCTAAGGTCCTGAAGACTTGGGAACTGTATAGCCTACCCCTAATCACTGGGCAACCTCAGGCAGGTCACTTCCCTTCCCTAGACCTGTTTAATCATCTCTGAGCAGAGATGGTTTGGTTTACGTAAGTCCTGCATTTCCTTCTTTCCTTCTTTCTCCAAAACTCTGTAAGATTTCAGGAAGTCTTCAGTGCTGCACATTTGGCTGGATGGCTCTTATTTTAAAAGCACATTTTTACCTTGTTCAAAAGGTAATAGAGGTGGCACAGTGGTTGAGAGTCCACCTGCCGATGCAGGGGACACGGGTTCATAACCCGGTCCAGGAAGATCCCACATGCCGCGGAGCAGCTGGGCCCGTGAGCCATGGCCGCTGAGCCTGCGTGTCCGGAGCCTGTGCTCCGCAACGGGAGAGGCCACAACAGTGAGAGGCCCGCATACCGCAGAAAAAAAAAAAAAAAAAGGTAACAGAACTCATTGTAAAACACTTAAAAATATACGAAAGCACAAAATGAGATAAATCACATACAACATTACCACCTAGAGACAGCCATTGTTAAATGTGATGTATATACTTTCAGCCTCTGTCCTAAGCATGGCTATGGGTAGAAATATATTTTTAAATAAAAACAGAATTAGACTATTCATACATGATTATTATTCATACAATTTTGTACCCACTGATAACACTTTAACAAATGCCTCCTTGAATATGTTTTATATATAATATGATCCAGATATCGTAATTGCTACTAGCCTGGCAGAGTATTTAGCAGTTTTTAGACTTTAGGAGTACAAAAGAATCATCATTTCCAGAGCATCTGGATTGGGAAATCTGAGCTGGGGCCTAAGAATCTGCATTTTAGCATGTTCCCATGGATTTTTCCAAGGACCACATTTTGAGGAACAAGGTTACAGAGATAAATTTTGTAAATTAAACAGAATGCTCCCTCTCCTGTTACTGGTGGTTGAAAAAGATGTTTCTATGCTGTACTTGTCTCTTTGAAAGCTCCTTTCACGGGCTCTGATCTGCTTTCAGAGCATGAGAAACTAACCACCAAACTTCCAGGGCAGGGTTCTTTCTGCATTGTTAAGTGCCTCTGACCCAGCCTGTCGACTTGTGTTAAAATAAGTCTAATCAAGTTTTATAGTGACCAATACCTACCATTTGAAAAGTGCAACAGCAGGTTTCCATTCCATAGAGCACTTGCTGTGATCATGATGGCTAATAAACACAGTGTACTTACCATGAACTAGGCCTTGTACTTGGCAATTCTCATGCATGATCTCATTTAGTACTCACAGCAACCCTACAAAATAGGTACTATTATGTTTGTCCCTATCTTAGAAATCAAGAAACTGAGACTCGAAGGGATCAACTAAGTTGCTGAAGATTACAGACCATACTTCAGTAAAACCCATGCATTCTGAGCCAGAGCCCATGTGCTTTACCATTAAGATAGGCGATATTTCCTCCTGTTGGGGATCAGGTAAGAAAGTAGGAGGGAGACGATGATGAGAGGAGATTTTTAAGGGGTGCATTTTATTTTATTCTCCAGGGACTCTTTTCAGAGAGGTCTGATGGATTTCTGAGCCTTGGAACGAAGGGGCAAGCCTATGCCCTCTAGGTAGGCGGTGGCTAAGTATCAGCTAGGAAACCAGACTGAGAGTTGGGAGAATCTGCATTTAGAATCTGTGCTGAGAGCTGGGAGCACACTCTTTCACCATTATTCAGGCACAGTTTGAGTGATCTTCCCCCGCCAAGGCCAGGAAGGAGGCAGAGGGAGGCGCGTGCTAACGGCACATGGGTTTGTGCCGAGTCAAGTCACTGCTTTAGGGTCAGGAGGCTCCTGACAGCTGGAAATGGGGTGCTCTTTCCATTTCTCTGCCCAGGTCTGTGTCTGCATCCGAGTCTCCACAATAGAGAATATCAGGGTAGGAGGGGCACTGAGAGAGTGCATACACCCTTAGTGTACTAAGAGACCCCAGATTCCAAGAGGCAACGTCAGTGGCAAGGTAACACAGGGACCTGGAGATGACCATCTCTCGTGGCTTGTTTTATTATTTTTTTTCTAGTGCTATGAGGGAAAGACTGGAGTTTCTGCATGTATTCATTTCTCCAGGAAGAGAAAACAGTTTTTGAAATCATAACGGCAACATCCATGACGAAGCAGAACTGGAGTCCTAGGTAATCCCTGCTTGCTTTCTTTTCTGCCACACCATATTGGCGTTGCAGCCTCAGGCCTTGTGCCCAGAAGCCACAACTGCTGTTGGGGAGATTCCTTCATTTTTAGGCAGTTCTGTCTCTATGCGACTGCCTAGTGTTTCTCTTTATAAAAATTCTACTAGATGTCTCTAAATACTACAGTCAACCCTGACAATCTGCTGGGTTTTTATTGTTTTGTTTGAGAGAGATTCACAGTTCTCACAATATGTATTGCAACAATAAGCCTGTCAGACTTCCTTTCTTGTTTTAGTTCCCACAGTGTCTTTCTATAAATCCAGATGCTCACCTAGCCTCCTCAACCTAAGAGAACCAAGGGTCAATCTCGAGGGCCTGAGGTGGGCAGCCTTAGAAATTTCTTTCTATAAAATTGTGTTGTTGGTTTAGGTAGTGAGTCTTTTGACATTATGTTGTTATTGCAGTGGGTCCCAAACCTTACAAAGGCCAAAAATGATCTGCGCTGAGAAAATACACATTCCTGACCCCCTTCCCTGAGATTCTAACAGGACTGTGGTTGGGGGCCAGCAATCTGCATTTTGTCACTACTTCCCCCAGAGGACTGTGATGCAGGTGCTCCTAGGATGGCAATTTGGGGACCTAGGGGGTCTCACTGTCTTCCCCTGCCCACTCTTCCTGCTCAAGAGCACAAAATGTAGGCTTGTAAAAATTGATCCGGTACATCTGCATACATTCACAAAAATAACCATTCTGTCAAATAAACAGGATCCTAATTTCCCTGTGTTATCAAATAGAACAATGTAGACGAATATAATTTATAAATGATAAAAAGTTACTATGAAAGACGAAGGTGGTAATAAAGTGCATTGAGCAATTAGGCACTTGATTTAAAATGTGTTTTGTGACAACATGGCATCTACACAGTTGTACCTCCACAACAGCATCATTGTCTCATAGTCCTGAACCCTCTGCATGTAGACCAAGAAATAGCAGCACAGGAAGAAAAAAGGATTCTGCTGCAGGGATGGACTCTTAGTCCAGTGCTCCTTCCTCCTGGACACTCTGCTATGATTAAGTCAAATCATACTAAAGTCTATCTGAATCAATTTGCCTAATTTACATAAACCCTCCTACTTAGAAATCTGAAGGAGGACCCACCCAGCTGCAGGATGATTCATACATATACATACACTTCCATATATGCACATACCCAAATAAACACACATAACACACACAGACTTTTACATTGATGCCTACACCTATATCAACACAAGTATATACACATACATTTTCACTTAGATGTACGGACACATCTATGTTCTTTTGTGTATACTCCCATATGAATATGTTCACACGTACAGGACACAGGTGTCCTCAACCTAAACATTCTCCCTTAGATAAATACACATGGGTATTCCTAAGCACACTTCCGTGTTCTCCAAATGAGAAAATATGCCATGTCACGTAATCATGGTCCCACCGCTACCTAAGTACACACAGGCACACAAGTTCCTATACTGGCCCTTCTTCCTAGGTAAATGTATACACCCCTGATTCAATACATGTCTGTTGAGTTCTTATTAAGTGGCAGGAATTGTTACGTGCTGAAGATCAGTGAGTGAACAAAAACAGTTTATCTCTGCCCTTACTGAGTTTGTGTAATGGGAGGGATAAGTTTCTTTTTTAATGAAGACAGATTTTTAACTGTGGCAATTTCTATGTAGAGATTCAGAGTGTTTTGAGGGAATCTGACTAATTCTGAGAGGTTTGTAAAGGTTCCCCCATAGAAGTAAGGTTTCAACTGAGAGCTGAAGGATGACTAAGTAATTTCTAGAAAAGGAGAGAAGGGAAAAACATACCATTCAGGGAGAAAAGCATGTATAAAGGTCCTGTGGTGAAAGGAAACCTCACGCATAAGAAGGACTAAGCAAAGATCAGTGTAGAGAAGGTGTGCAGAGAGAGGGAGCATAGCAGGGCCACACATAAAGGGCCTTATAAGCTGCATTAGGTTTTGGCTCTTTATCCTAAAAGCATTTAAAAGCCATTGATATGTTTACAGCAGAGATCAGATGTATATTTTAAAAGACTCTCTGAAGATATGCTTGTCCATACAAAAGCATTCTCACATAGGTAAGTGCACACATATGTGTTCCTATGTACACTTGTGTATGTTTTCCTAAAATGCACACTTACATATAAGTATTCACTTGCAAACTCTGCCTCTGTGAACATACTCTTATGTGTTTATATTCATGGTACATATAAATCCAGTGGGCATTAGGAGGCAGGGAAACACCTTCCTTGCCAGGTACCATCAGGCCTAACTAAGCCAGTCCATGGTGCAGGGACAAGGCAAATGGTGTATCAGATCTGAACCCTCTGACTTTGGAGCTTTGGGCTTTGTGGCTTGGCCTCATGCCTGTGCCTCCAGCTCTGCTCCCCCTTCTCTTGGCTCAGAGCACTCAGTGGCAAGGTGGGGTTTCTTCCAGAACAGGATCGTTCACGATTCTTGGCCCAGGCAAGGAGGGGAGGGTGGGCAGGTCAGGTTGCATAAAGATTGCCTTGTGCCCCCCCAGAACTTTATAAGCAGAGCCTCTGCCCAGCTCCAGGCCTGAAGTAATTTTTGCACAGAGTCAGCTATACCAAGATATTAACATAAGGATCCACAATCAGAGGTCTGTGGGTCCTGATGGGGATTGCGATGGGACTCGAAGTAATGTGCTCCATAACTAACAACTGTGTGAAACGTGACACTGGAGGAAGAAAAAGAGAAAGCCAGGAAAGAAAGCCTTTTCAAGGCAAGATGTCTGACGAGGTGTCCCTTATTGCCCTGGCACAGAAAACACATGTACATACATATCTACACATACAAATTTTCCCCCAGTGGGTGTACCATCCCACAGCAGAGGAAGTAGCAAGTAATTATCAGCCACAATACCCTGCATTATTTTCCCTCAAATGAACTAGAGCGACACTTGTAGTTTTGCTCCTGTTTACCAGCAAAGGCAGCAAAGGCCTTGACCAGAGGCAGTGACAGGCTCCAGGGAGATCAACAGAAACATTCATGCAGAATTAAAGGCTCACCTAGAACCTTACATCTTAGGGTCTTAAGGATGTTCCCAAGTGATTTTTTATGTATATATTCTAAAGACTCCTACCCACTGACATTTTATGTTTTCAAATATGTGCTTGCAAAATGTTTTCCTCCATAATTAAGAGGAATTATATAATGTAATTTGAAGCTCTTTTTATTTTGCTTCAGGCTGTGTAAGGAACATCCTTCTTTTCTTTCAGTTGGGTGGTTCTTTTATGCTATCACAGCAGCAAAGTACCAGATGCATCAAGGACTGAAGGCCACAGCACTATGCTCATGGGGCTACTGTTGTAGCAAATCCCTCACATTGATCCAGCACTTAGCAGTTTACAAAGGGCTTTTTTATATGCCATCTTCTCTAATCCTCACAACTCTGAGGTCAACATGGTTGTTCGCATTTCACAGATAAAAAGATTGAGGTTCAAAACCTGCTTAAGGGCATGGCACTAAGACATGGGAGGGCTGGGACTTAAACTTCGGTCTTCAAACTCATATGAAATATGAAGAAAAAAAAGTTTGTTCACACTCTGCTACCCTCCTAGGACCCAGGACTCTTCTCACTGTATTTTCCTGCTTTCTGCTGCATTTTAACTTAAAATTTTACGGTTAACACTCCCCAGCACAGAAGCCACAGCTGCCAAGCAGCAGATAAGTGACTGCCAGCTCCAGGGACAGTCCCCAGGATGCTTTCAATACTGACAAGCCCCGAGATTGTGTGAGCTTAAGCTCGGAGTAGGCAGGGCCCAGATCTATCAACTATGGCTTAGAGCAGAAGCTCCAAGCCTTCTGGGTTCCTCATGACAGTCACCAGATGCACTTTCACCAAGTCAGAGCTATGGAATCACATGTCCGGCTTCCCATACATGCCCTGCTGGCAACTTAGGGCTCCACTGAGGCTGTCCTTGTTCACTCTGCCCAATTCCTCTTGGATCAGGACGTTCCTGTGGGAAGACCCAGTGGGATTTGCTGCCCCAATCCCACACACATTGGGCCACAGCCCAGCCTTCTTTTAAGGGCCAAGTTCCACACCTTGATAAAAATTGCAGGCTCCAGGAAATATTTCCATTTCTTGAAAATGGCTTGTGTTGGGTTGAAATTATTTTAGTCAGAGCAATTAGGTGTTCTTATTTTACACACATATCTTCCAATAGAGGTGCCTTCAGCACAGGTTAACTGTATTTAATGGATCTGGGAAAGCTTGGAGTGGATGACAAATCCAACCACAAGGAAAGCTCCTGTTGGCCATCTCTTCTCAGAGTGTAAGCTTATCTGGTTTACTTAGCTTTCTAAGCAATGTGTGACTAATTTGCTCATTCATTCATTCAAAAGATGTTTGAAGACTTCTATATGCCAGAACCTGTACTAACTACCAGGGATACAGCCATGACTGAGGTAGACATGGTTGGTCACTGTTGTTTTAGTTTCTTACGGTCTAATGGAGAAGACGGACAACGAAAAGGGAATTATAAATGGTATTTGGATCGAGTTCCCTAATACTCACACCAGAGAAACTTAAGTATACTTATGAACAGGAGTGAGGGATGGGAAATCGGCTTCTGCATTTTGCCAGTAGATCCAGAAAGATATCTGGATCAGTCTCAGATTGGCCTCTAATCATATACAAAAAATATTTCTATCATCCCTTTAAAAATGTCTCTGGGAAAATCGGAGTTGATGGTGGCTCACAAAGTTATCAATTGTCTCTGTCTTGGTCCACATCTGAAATAATGTGCCCAGCTCTAAGGGCCACATTTTTCAAGGGAAGAAGGGCATTCGGGGCCCTTCTAGGTTTGCCAGATTCAGCAGATAAAAATACAGGACATCCACTTTCAGATAAGCAACGAATTCTTTTTCATATAAGTATGTCCCAAATTTTGCATAGAACATGCTCATACCAAAAAAATTATTCATTGTTTATCTGAAATTCAAGTTTAACTGGGCATCCTGTATTTTAAACTGACAGCCCTAGTAGAGAACCAGAGGGAAGACTGTGAGGAAACCCAACACTTTGTCTGAAAATGAATAGTTGAAGGAGCCTGGCTTTTTAGCTTGGAGAAAAGAGTAAGAACCTAGACTTGTGTAGGGAAGCATTTTCCAAACAGAGTTTCTAAAAGTATATATGGAAAATAGTAAAAGGTATACTGGGGGAAAAAAAGGGTTTTGAGATTAAAAAATCTGGGAGGTTGAAAGTTTGGGAAACACTGCATGCCCAGTGTTTCCACTTTGGACTCCATACTCTGCATCAGCGTAGTAAACGTCCTGAGCAGCCTTGCAGGAAGCATATCTGGTTGACCTGATTTAACCCAGCATGCCCACAGAGTGCTATTTATGGGCTTCTGTCTGTTTGTTTTGATATGTTTGTTTTATAGAGGACACCTATTAACACTGTGAAAACTTACTACTCTGCTCAGCGCACTCTGGGGAATGCTGATATAAAAAATAAATGTTGTCTTCAAATATCCAAAGTCTTGCTGAGTAGGAAGGAAGCAGATTTAGTCTTTGTAAACCGAAGGGCAGATCTGGACCCAATGCATGAACACATCTGGGAGACAGATTTTTGACCTAGTTTGAAGACTAGAACTTTCTAACAATTACAAGAGTCTGAAAGGTAACGAGCTCCCTGTTCCTGGAGACATTAAAGCAGAAACAAAAATGCCATCAGGGACGTTAGAGGAAATTCTTGTTATGTGTAGGAAATTCTCCGGGTCTGTTATGGAAGTTTTATTTACATAAAACACAGAACAGCAAACCTTTCTTTAAAACTTTGTCCCAAAGGGCTTCTCTGGTAGCACAGTGGTTGAGAATCTGCCTGCCAATGCAAGGGACACAGGTTCGAGCCCCGGTCTGGGAAGATCCCACATGCCGAGGAGCAACTAGGCCCGTGAGCCACAACTACTGAGCCTGCGCGTCTGGAGCTTGGGCTCCGCAACAAGGGAGGCTGCGACAGTGAGAGGCCCGCTCGCCGCAACTAGAGAAAGCCTACGTACAGAAACGAAGACCCAACACACCCAAAAATAAATAAATAAATAAAATTTTTTTAAAAAACAAAAACTTTGTCCCATGATCTATATGCTTTCTGCCGTCTGAGTCCATCCATCCTGGAGTCACTGTTACTATGTTCCTTTCACATCTATAAGCCAAATCCTTCTAGGAGATTAGTCCTCACAAGTTAATGATCTTTGCTGTGGTCTGGGCCTCTTCATAGCCCAGCCCAGCTACCTTGGGTCCTGGCTGTCGGAAACCCCACTCTGAGCCTCTGGGAGTGGCTTATAAACCTGAGATGTAGCATAGAGCTCACAGCTGAACTTAGCAGCCCAGAAAAACATGGGATCTGGAGAAACCCAGCCTCATACACCTCTAGGACTATGAGACTGCCCCATTCAGTATCCATGGTGTAGTACAGATCACTTCATATCTAAGGTGCTCAGCATAATAAAAGACAACAGAGGGTCAAATCCCAGCTCTGCGCTTCCTGAGTCTATGACCTGGACAAAATGTTTAAACTTTCCAAACTGTATTCCCCACTGTGGGGGAAAAAAAAAAAACAAAACAGGAATGATGACACCTGTATCATAGTACTATGAAAATTAAGAGATTAAAAGTACATAAATGACCCAGCAGAGTGACTGGTACATAGTGGACATTCAATAAATGTTTATTTAATGGAAGACTGTGATTGTTATCATCATGGTAAAAACTTCTAAAGAAGTTAAAAGCCTTCTCCTGGAATTCACTAATCAGTGTGCCCAGATTTCAGGCCCCAGTCAAAGTAATACACTGGAAATTGTCTCCAACACCTTCCTTTTGAGAATCCATGCTGAAGAACATAAAGTAATGCATGTGTATTAAAGGTTACACTTTTCCTGCCTGTGGTGCTAGGGCCAGGGCTAGAAAGAGCACTGAACTCAGGGGCAGCGTGCCCTGGTTCTTGGTTTAAGTGACTGCAACTTCATCCATTCTGGATTCCAGTTCTTGTCTATAAAATAAAAGGGCTGGACTAGGATAGCTTCTAGGTCCCATGAGCTGTGCCTTTGATTTGGGGCAGTGAATGCAGGTATTTAATTAGTCCAGAGTACTTAAAGATTTCGCCAAACTAAAGCTCTGTGCGTGTGTGCGTGTGCGCATGGCCACACTGAGTATACACAGGGTGCTTTGAAATCACTTTAACTGCCTCCTGCTCTTTTGCCTATCAGTAGGTTTGGCAAATAAAACGTCAGACCCATAATTAGTTTTGAAGGAGTGATGTGAGCTCTGACCTCAGAATGGGGAGAGCTGGGTTCGAGTCCCAGCCCTGGCTCTGCCAGCAAAGTTTGTCTCCTTCTCCAGGGTGTGATGCTAACCTCCCTTCCCTCCTTTGCCTCCCCATCTTTCACGTGATGGGTTTGTTTCCAGGATCTCCAAGTTCTGTGTCTCTTGGGAAAATGTCTCTGATCTATTTTCGCTTGGATTTGCATGCTCACCACAAGGATTATCATCCGGCTGACTCAAGTTTTGCTTATTTCTTTTGTTTGACCTGCTCTGGTTTCGTAATACAAGCTCTACAGCCAATTTTAGCCCTTCTTGGATTATGGGAGTGTCAAAATGAAGGTATTGGAACATTTGTCACCGCTTCTGCCCAGGATTCGTGTCTTCCCCCTTCCCTACCCTGCCCCAGCCCCTGATGCTCCCTTCTGTTCTGGCACAAGCAAAAGCCCTCCCGCCCCATGACATGCTAAGTGCAGCCTGGCTTCACATTAGCTGAGTAGAGGCCCTGAAGCCAGAAATCCTTGGCATATGAGCCACTTGTCTCTTTGTGCCTCATTTCCCCCAACTATAAATAGGCCGAATCTCGCACTTTCTCCCAGTGTGTGAGAGCCCCCTGTCGAGGTGGTTTTGTGCAGGTGAGGTGTCCTTTTCCCACTGGCAGGTCTCAGTATCACAGCCCAGGGGGATTCTCAAGGAAGCAACGTGTCTCTCTGTCTCTGTGCTTCTTCTGCTTGTGGACCGCTCCAGACCCCCTTCATCACTGTCAGTGTGAATTTTCTAACACACAGAACTCAACCTTTGCTGAAAAGCCTTCAGTGGCTCCCTGTTACTTTCAGGATAAAGGCTTCAGCAGGTGAGCCCACAGAAGCACAGTGGAAACTCAGGTTGGGAAGTAATGATGCACCTCAAGTGATACCAGCCCACAGCACATCCCTTCATTCAGTCCTGTGAGGTGCCAGGCAGCATGCAGGGAATCAAAAGAGGAGTAGAGTAAGACTTAGGCCCTGGGTTTAAGAAGCTTACACACTTTTTAAAAAGGTGTGCAAAATAATAATGCTTTTATTTTTTAAATACTGAAGGGCTCTTAGAAATCACTGACCTTGCCCTACTGCCTTATTTTACAGTAGTGGAAACTGATGTCACAGAATTGACAAATTATAAGAAAACATGTCTCGTAGTAGGTCTCTTTGCTTTACTCTGCCTCTATCAGCAGGAGCCTCTCTCCACTCTGCAGCCAGAGTCATCTGTCTGAGGGGCGTGCAACCTTGTCACTCCCCATGGGAAAGCTCTCTGTGGCCCCCGCTGCAGCTAAAGTAGGAAGTCAAACTTCTTCCCAAGCCTATGTGTGGACAGGTCCCTGCAACCTTGCTGTTCCCTCTGACTGGAATGCTCTTCTCCCAGATCAGACTTCTTTGTGCTGTTCAGTCTCAAGTTTAAAGACACCACCTCAGGGTTGCCTTCCCTGACCAAGGCTGATGCAGGACCCCACGCATTCTCCTTCCCATCCCCTTGGTTGGAGGCACTGACAGCATGGACCACCATCTGCATCATCTTGCACGTTTACTTATTTTTCTTTATTATCTGTGTCCACTCACTAGAGGGTATGCTGCGGGAGAGCTGAGATTTGCTTCTGTCTTTAGTCTCGACGACACAGCTGGCTCATAGTTGATACATAAGAAATATTTGCTGAATATTTCTAAATATTCAGCAAACTAAACAAACAAATGAGTACATACTGAAGGAAATTTGAATATGCAGAATAGTATAAAGAAGCAAATAAAAATCACTCATACTTCCCCCTTCTGGATTTTACTTCTGTTAATATTTTGGATTATTTCTTTTTTCAGGTTTTTTTTTCTATGTGTATACATATATATGATATATAGTATATATTTAAAAATTAAGATTATTCTAAGTTCTGGTTTATATCCTGCTTTTTAATTTATCTCTATACTGTATTTCCACATGTTATAAAACAATCTTTTTTTTTAAGATTTTTAGAAATTTCATGTAATGTCTGAAACATTTATGTTAACATATTTCCATACAAATTAAAACAATCTTTTTAAACACTATTTTCTGTGCTGCATAAACTTTCATATGGATGTATCAAAAGTAGTTTAAGCAACTCCCTATTGTTGGACAATGACAATTTAATATTTTTCTAATTGATCTATTTTCTGTGCAAACCATTCTGATAGAACCTGGCTTTTAAGGTACCTGGAGTAACTGTTTCTCACTGCGAGTAGTTGGAAAAAAGACATTACTTCCTTTCCACGAAATATCTATAGACCAACCCTTAGTTTTGTATGTTTTTTGTGACCTCTTTCAGTGCGGATTGACTTAGTTGATGATCTAGTTATTAAGATTTGTGGTTAGTAAAGAGTTGTGTTTCTAAAACTTCCTGTTTGAAAGATAAGCCAATGTAAGTGTTCACAACTGAATGGAGTGCACAGGGAAACAGAGGCCGTCAGGGTTACCTTCAATGCACACTCTTAACCCAAGGGTGTTTTCCTGTTGAAATTAATGCTCAGGGAAGATTCAAGAATTCCAAATACTCACAGACTTATAAAATCTTCATGAACTGAAAGGAATATTAAACGTAAATAACTTCCTCACTTTAAGAAAAAGGAAACTGAGGTTCAGATCAGGGGCAACCTCTTGCCCAGAGTCCCGTAGCAAATAATGGTGGAGCTTCTTTCCGCTTCT
Organism: Monodon monoceros; assembly: GCF_005190385.1. Classification (NCBI taxonomy): domain Eukaryota; kingdom Metazoa; phylum Chordata; class Mammalia; order Artiodactyla; family Monodontidae; genus Monodon; species Monodon monoceros. The sequence continues at coordinate 125,082,462 of NW_021703768.1, forward strand.
CCCTCCCCCATCCCTGCCTCCCTCTGTCCTTTCCTTCCTCTTTTCAGTACTAGTCTTATATGAACTAGATTTCAGAAAAGATTTCACAGAGCTGGAAGGGATCTTAGAGATGAACTACTCCAGCCCAGCCTCATCATTGCTGAAGATGAGGAAACGGAGGTCTAGACAAGGGCACTGTAGTAGGTCCCCACACCACCGGCTTGTGGCAGGGCTGAGATGAGAACAACTTCCTCATCCTTCTCATCCATCAGTCCTTCTACTGCCCCAGCTTCGTGGGGCCCTATAAACTGTCACACTTGGCAGCATCGGCCTGTGGGCTCTCTTTCCTTGGGCGCTAAAAATTCTAGTTATTCCACGTAGAGAATTGAGAGATTGTAGCCTTCAACAAAAGCCAACTAAGATTTACAGTTATCAGCTGTGAGCACAGCACTGCAGCAACTGTGCTGAGGATAAAACAGTACATTCAACTAAACAGCCCTCTCTTACCATCCCCCACCCCCATCCAGCATCACGCACCCTCAGAGCACAGCAACCTCTCCCTCATTCTTACCACACTACTCATGTGATCTTTTGATTGTCCATCTCTCCCACTAGGCTATAAGTTTCCTGAGAGCAGAAGCTCTTTTTCTTTCCGTGTTTTCTCAGCACTCTATACCCTATTTCACAGATCAGTGCCTGGCACGTAATAGATGCTCCATAAATATCTGTTGAATGAATGAATAAAAACATAGTCTCTGTATTAGTTTTCTAGGGCTGCCATCACAAATACCACAGACCATGTGCTTTAAACAACAGATATTTTCTCACAGTTTTAGAAACTGGCCATCCATGATCAAGGTGCCGGCAGAGTTGACTTCCTCCAAGGCCACCTTCCTGCTTCGCCACATGATATTTCCTCTGTATACCCACATCCCTGGTGTCTATCTGTGTGTCCTAATCTCTTCTTAGAAGGACACCAGTCAGACTGGATTAGGTTCTACCCTAATGGACTAATTTTAACTTAATTACCTCATCAAAGGCTTCACCTCCAAACATAGCCACATTCTGAGATAGTGAGGGTTTAGACCTCAGCATATCAATTTGGGGGGTACACAATGCATATGAATTTGGGGGGTACACAATTCAGTCAATAACAGTCTTGACTAGCTCACAGTTTAATGAAAGGGATGGACGTGCCCAAAAATGGAATGATAAGACAATGTAATAACTGCTGCAATACAGGAAAGTAAAAACCTTGTGGAGAACAGATAGTGGTTAATATTCATAATAGCTGTATCACCAAGCATCTCTGTGTGCCACATACACTGCCAAGCACAGAATATATTATCTAATTTAATCCTTGTCAGGATTAAATTCAGCAAACCTTCATTAGTGCCTGCCATGTCAATCACTATGCTTAGGCCCAGAGGTCCAAAAATATATAAGCTTAGATCAGAGTGGAAATACTTGTTCTGCCTAATAAGGAAATGCACACACTCATATATCTAATATACTGTCTTAGTCCATTTCTGCCATGTTTATGGCTCCCATCCTAGTTATTATTCCCCAGCCAGGTAATTTAGTCTGTGCCCAACCAGGAAGATGGGAATCACTTTAGGTCTTTCCACATAAGAAATTTCATGTGGGTGCTATTATGGTCAGGACTTTGCAGATGAAAACACTGAGGCATAGTCAGCAAGTAGCTTTCCAAATGTCACACAGCTAGTAAATTGCAGGCAGAGCTTAAACACACTCATTCTGGCCCCAAAGTCCACTCTCTTAACCAGCACCCCACATTGCCTCTTCAGGACAAGGAATCTTATTCTTTTTATCCCATAAGGAAGGGGAACATGAGACCACTGTGAAAAGGAAGGAAATTTTAGCTGAGTCACATCATGTAGTGAGGTGAAGAGAGCAGAGAAGAGAATTGCAAGTAGAGAAAACAGGATTAAAGGTCAAGGTCTGTAAGGAGCTGGCTAAGCAGGCAGCATAGAGGGTTGGTGAATGAGGTGAGGCTAGAAAGGTAAGTTAGGGTCAGACTAGGTGAGCTCTTATTTTATATGACAATAAATTTGGGCTCGATTCTCTAGTCACTGATGAGCTATTGGATATTTTAGCAAGAGATCATTTAATCTTACTTCATTTTACCAAGAAGGAAACCAAGGCCCAGAGAGAAATGACTTGCCCAAGGCCACACAATTGGTTAGTGGCAGAGCTGACACAAACACCCAATCTTCCAATCCCAGTCCAGCATTATACTCAGTTAAACTCTGCCTATATAAGCATATGAAAACTAACATAATTAGAAAAAACTTTTTTCCTGTTTTCCCATGGTTTTCATCCACTTTCTTTTTTGGTCAATTGTATATTTTTCCAAGTTTCAACTCATTAATATCTTCCCATCTGAAATAACTACTATGGTTCAAAGTCAGAAATACCCCATAGAAATTGCAAATGATGCAGTTCCCTGTGTGGCTTTGTAGAGTGTGGCCGAATGGCTCACTGGGGTACACTGTATAGACTGGAAGGACCTGTATTCTTATGTCTAAATAGACACGTAGAGATATAGAGATAAACTAAACAGCCACTCTGGCTGGGTTTGTTTTACCAAACAAATATATAAGGTCAACAAATTTACTGTACTGGTGTCTGCTGAGTGCCAGGCGCTGTGCTAGAATCTCAAGGCCTAAAGCTGTATAAACTCGGTTCCTGGGTGAAAAGGCTCTCACCATTTAATAATGAGATGCACACACATACACTAGTATGATATGCTATCTCAAGCTATTTCTGCCATGCTTATAGCTCCTCATAGTAGTGACTACCCAGTCAGGGGATTTGCACTGGGTCCAACCAGGAAATGGAAACCACTCTAGATCTTTCAAAATAAGAAATTTAATATAAGGAATTGGATGCACAGGTGATAGAAGAGCTGCAAAGCCAAACAGGGGATAGTGAGGAATCAGAGATTAGCAACAGCAGGAAGATGCTGCTGCTCCTGGGTCTGGAGGGACAGAGGAGAAGGTGGTGTTACAAGATCCCAGAAGCCAGGGCACTTACTTGGCAGGAGCCGGAGGCACAGAACACACGAAGCCATTCGCCGAAGATACCACAGGAGACAGAAAGAGAGGAGAAACAGCCACTTCTCCCCTCCTCACCTCCAGTCTTCTATCATAGATTCCCATTAGCCAAACTTTCCCTGAAGCAACAGGGTGGGTAACCTGCAGGGTGGAGGTCCCCATGGTGCAGAGCAGAGCAGAGGAAGTATGCCGAAAGGAGAAGAAAACAAACACGGGCTGATGGGCACCCCAGGTGACCTTCGGCAAATCACTTCATCCCTCAGAGTCTTAGTTTCCTCACTGGCAATTTGAGAAGAATAATAACTCTCACATTTGTTTGTTAGACTTACATGAAATAAAATCAGAAAAAGCACTTTATAAGTTTTAAAAGGCATATATACAAATGTAAGGGCTTTTATTATTGGTTTTTTAATCCAAAGTGTTTTGGACTTTAGGCTCTGGTGGAAAAAAAAATGGGATGGTGTTCAGGTGTCATTGGGAACTTTATATGCAGAGCTAACTGCCTAAGTAAAAAGAAGCAGCTCTGCTTTTTACTGGCTGTTATTTCAGTCTGTCACTCTGGGCCATCAGGCTTCGAAATCCCCAACTGATTTTGAATAAACTGGCACATAACTGAAAGGATGTCAGAGCCCGTTCTCAGCTCTATTTGGGGATCTGTCTGTGGGTTTGAATCAAAAAGCGACAAATAAACAGGACTCTAGAAATTACTTCAAGACCATTTGCTCCACCGTTTTCATTTTACAGAGGACCAGACAGAGGATGGAGTTTGCACGTTGTCACATACCAAATTCTTGGCGGAGGGAGGCATGGAGCCCAAGAGGAAACTCTCTCTTCCTTGGACCTTGGGGTTTCAAATTAATCTCAGATAGTAGCTTGTACTTTCAACTTTTCCTTCTTCCTTTTCTTTTAGTCTTTTATCTCTTCTTCCTAATAATCTTTGACAACTCAGTTTCACAGACTTTTTCCTCTATACTCTGCTGATGGACAACGAAAGCTGAGCACTAAGCCATATCTATTTTGAGTGGGTGTAAACTTTTCTAAATAACTCAGTTTCCCTTTGCTATCAGGTGTAAGACAGTATCATCAAAAATTCTTTGAGATCAGCCTTTCTGCCAACCTCAAGGCTTCCAGTGAAAATCATAAGGTATGATCCCTTCCCTTCTACTTCTTTTGTACCAGAAAGTACAGGTCATGGCCAGAACATTTGACCAAGCATCAGGGCACTCACACCAGGCCCAAGAGAAAGGCAATATTTTTTACCAGTGGAACAAGGTGGTTTGACTCTCTCAGCAAGAATGGTCCTGTGTTCTGTAACTTTTAATGTATCTCAGTAGCAAGGGACAGTGGTCAGTGGATGATAAAATTTAAGGGTTTATATCTTACTTGACAAATGAAGAGACTGTGCTTTCATTGTCTGTAAGTTCCTTTCTGGCACTGACATTTAAGAAATCAGTGTCCCTCTACCAAAGAAGGCCTATTATGGTCCCAGAGGCACTAAGATAGTAATAATCCCCTGACTTACGTCATTCCCAGTGGCCCACTGTGAATTGACATTTTAATGGTGCAGAGTCTGTGGCATCTTAAAATGTCAGAGCTGGAAGGGCATCTGTCATCATCATCCACTATGGGTACACTGAGGAGTCTGGGACCTGAAGATTATGGGTATCCATTCGCTGGTTCCTTCAGCAGAAATTTACTGTGCCTGTGCCACGTGCCAAGCACTGTGCTAGGGCCTGGGGTACAGACATCAATAAGACAGATGAGATGTCTGCCCTCACATACGTTAGTGGGGCAAGATGCGTAATAACAGGAAACTAAGAAACAAGCAAGATAATTACAGTTTGTAATAACTGCTCGAAAGGTAATAAAAAATATATAATAGATTAATTCACTTTACCGAATGGATATTGACTAACTTGGGATGGGGGAGTGACTCTTTGCAGTAGCAGCACTTAAGACGAAATCTGAAACTTGAGAAGGAAGCACCTGGGGACACTAGGATGTAAAGAAGTTACAGGTAGAGGGAATAGTGTGTGCAAAGACCCTTAGGCAGGAAAGCATTTGGTAGATTTAAGGAGTGGAAAGGGGACCAGTATGGCTTGGAATGTAATAAGGGAAAAGTAGCATGAGAAGTGGCTGGAGGAGTAGGCTGGGACCAGATTGGCCTCATGGGCCCTAGTAAGGAGTTTGGGTTTTATTTGAAGAATGGGAAGCCATTGAAGGCTCTTAAGCAGGTAAGCAAGCAAATCTACAGTTTATATTTCTTAAAGACCCCTCTGACTGCAGGAAGGAGAATGGATTGTAGAAGACAGAATGATGCCAATGAAATAGCCCTGACCAAAAGAAAAAAAAAACGATAGACAAAATTAGAGTAACAATGGAGATGGAAAGAAGTGGAAGGATTTGGGATATGTCTAAACATAGATCCTATTAAAAGTTGTTGATGGTGACTTCCCTGGCAGCACAGTGGTTGAGAATCTGCCTGCCAGTGCAGGGGACACGGGTTTGATCCCTGGTCTGGGAAGATCCCACATGCCACGGAGCAACTAAGCCCGTGCACCACAACTACTGAGCCTGCGCTCTAGAGCCCACAAGCCACAACTACTGAAGCCCGCATGCCTAGAGCCCGTGCTCCGCAACAAGACTAGCCACCGCAATGAGAGGCCCGCGCACCGCAACAAAGAGTAGCCCCCTCTCGCCACAACTAGAGAAAGCACACGCACAGCAACGAAGACCCAACGCAGCCAAAAATAAAATAAATAAAATTTATTAAAAAAAGATTTGCTGATGACCTGGTTATGGAAACTGAGAATCAGAGGACTCAAAGAAAACTTCTAGGCTTTTGAGCAGCAGGGTGAATTGATGTGCTATTATTGAAGTGGTAAAGGAACATTAGAGGTGGATGGGACTAGAGAGAACTATTTACTATAAAGGGAAACGGGGTTCTAGGGGACACGGGCTGGAGAGTGTACAGGTAAGTGGATGGCATAAGAAGTGGAATATTAGCAAATATTACCTACCCCTTAAGAGAAAGTGAGAACTTGAATTACTTTACAGCAGTGGTATTCAATGGATGTGATCTTTGCCCCTAAGGGACATTTAGTAATGTCTGGAGACTCTTTGTTTTCATGACTTGCAGGGGCAGGGGGAGCAGGGGATTGAGGTCCTTCTGGCATCTAGTGGGTAGAGGCCAGGGATACTACTAAACACCCTTCAATGCACAAAGACAGCCCCCATAACAAAGATTTATCTGGCCCAAAGTATCAAAATGCTGAGGCTGAGAACCCTGCTTTACAAGTTGCTTTTCTGTGTTTATACAAATGAAGGCCCAGAGAAGAGGGTCCTGTAGGTGTGAGTCCAGAAGGACTAGTATTAGGAAGGAGCCTGGACTTGCTTCTGTGGTAGAGGCTGACAGGAGCTGGTGAGTTATGAGGCTTGCAGAGTTTCCCTGGGGGGGGGGGGGGGGGCGGGGGCCCCAAGAAAGGGCACTGAGCCCTGGGGGCCTTGGTAAGAACAGAGCAATGACTGGATCCAACCGGAAAGCACTCAACCCAGGGGAGGCCAGGTGGACAATCTGCCAAGTGAGAACCCACTAATCAAGCAAGGAGATTGATGGGCTGAGTCTGGGGCAGATCAAGGGTTTCCAGAGGAAGAGTAGGAGGCTGGGGAGCCTAAGGGGTAGAAAGGTAGGGATCAGGAGCCCTGCCATGAATCTGGACTTCTTGGAGCTGGTTTCCAAACTAGAGATCCTCTAGAGTCTGCTGGTTCTCATGACTGCCTGGACAGTAAAATCACCTCATACCTAGGCCCCTCGCCCAGAGACAGTTACTAAATTAGTCTGGCTTAGGGTCCTAGTACTGGAATTTTAAAAGCTCCTCCAGGTATTCTGGGTTGAGAACCACGGATCTAATCCAAACATTGCACATCAAGCTGCCTCCGAGGCTAGGCAAGTAGAGGAAATGAAGACAGGACAGACTCCACTTCAGCGGGCAGCCTGTGCTCGGCTGTAGCCCACCGTTGCTTGTAGAAATCTGGGCTTAGTGTTGCCAAATCTTCCTGTTTTCTTTTTTGCTTGTTTTTATTTTTTTTGAGAAGCCTAAAACCCAGATTTTTTTCCAACATTGATTCCAAATATCTTAAAATCCCATGTCAAACAAAACATGTATGCAGAGCACATTGGACCCTTGGGCTGTCATCTGGCAACCTCTGATCCAGTTCAGTGGTTTTCACACTTTTTTTTTTAGCCACAGAAGGTTTTCTCCAAACAAGTTATTTTGTAGAACCGCTATAGATTAAATGAATCCAAGCAGAGCTTTGGTCAGATCAGGGCAGAGACACAGCTTTTCCTTCCAGCCCCAGGCAGTTCTTGTAGCTGCTCCTGAGTGAGGCCCCTCTGGTTCTGGGGAGTCTCTCTTGTTCATTTACCAGATGAGGAAACTGAGGCCCTTCAGAACACAGTCCCTGAGCAGAAGCAGCCCCACGGGCGCATTTGAAAATGTGTGAGGATGCTTAAAGTTGTCACTCTTGACAAAACAGACACTACTGGCATTTAGTTCTGGAGGCCAGGAATGCTAAACCCCCTGCAATTTCCGGGACAATAAAGAATCATCCCACACAAAATGCCGACAGCTCCCTTCTGGGAAACACCAAAGGAGGAAGGGAGACCCTGAAAAGGAACACCAGCTGGCACGATCATAGCAAGTGTGCGCTAAAATGTTGGCCCTTGCCCCACAGGCTTGGGGACTTGAGCTGTACCCAAGAATAGGAGAGTTCACTGGCTAGGGTCAGGTTGGCTTTACTCCAAAACACAGGGGAGAAAGGGATATATAAAAAATTAAAACTGAGTAGCCTCCTGAGGTGAGGTAGCTACTACATAAAAAGCTAAGTGTCAGATTTTAAAAAGCAACCCTGGGAAAGGAGATGGAACTGCTGGGTGTCTTCAGCCCGGGCTGTAGGCCAGTGATTGGCGCTGGGAGGAGGCAGGTCAGCTGCTGCAAGGAGCAGAGGGGCTAGGAAATGCCAGGGCAGGGCAGTCATGCAGGTTTGCTCTCCCCAGTGGTCATTTAATCCCTCGGCCAAAATATGCCAGGTTCAAAAATAGGGTGTGGGAACAGAAGGTGAAAAAGGGTGTTCCCCAGCACTCCAAGGAAAGTAGAGCCAAAGGAGAACTCATCCTCTATTTTTATCATCACAATGCCACATGTCATACAGAGCTTTCCCACTTATAAAAACATTACTACAGTATTACCTTCTCAATAACCAATGGGCAAGGGCAGAATTATCCACATTTTATAGTCAAGGAGATGGGGCCTCAGTGGCACTTATATGATGCTTTCTTTCCTTTTTAAGTGTTGATTTTGTTTGTTTATACTTCCAGTAATCATCCTTGTGAGGAAGGTCAAGGGAGGGATTCCTATTCACAGTCTGTACTATAGACCAGCAGTTTTCAAACTGTAATGGGTATCAGAATCACGGAGGAATGTGGTAAAAACACAGTAAGCCCTACCCTATTTCAAGGAAGCTGGGTCTCTGTTCTCTCTCTTAGCATGCCAGGTAATTCTGATACTCACCGACACCCAACCAGTCTAACCCAGCTCAATGAGACAAGTTCACTTTTCATGTACTTGAATATCACAGCAACACCACATTTACTATCTGGGTTTCTAAATGCTTAGTGTCTCAGGTGTTGATGGAGATAAGACAACATCCAATGGTGTGTTAGTAAGCCAGCTCTTGGTGGGGGCAAGCCCTTGATTTGCAGTGTGCCTGTTTCCATACTCCTCCCATGGCCAGTTTCAAGCCACCAACATGACGTCACTGAATGTGGAGTTGAGAAAGAGATGCGCACAACTGACTCTTCTGACACACTGTAAGCCAGCTCCAGCACACACTTCTCTGTCCCATCTCCACAGCTAGAGATCTTTCCCCTAAAATATCCAGAACTAGGACATGGCACAGGCCCATGAGGGAAACAAGGAATGCATGTTCAATGACAGCATCATTCTCAGGGGCGAGAGTATTGCTCCCGCTATTTTACCGTGGTCTTTGAAGGGCAACAGACATGACTTTGAATCCCAACTTTGTGATTATTGGCTGTGTGACCCTGGATGAGTCTGAAACCTCTCCAGGCCTCAGATTCCTCATATCTAAACTAGGAACAATAACACAGTAACACAGTCCTCAAAGGGAAACCTTAGAGGGTATACTTTTATGTGTGTGTGTGTATATATATATATATACACAATATATAAATAATTTATATATATTATATATATTATTGTTTTATATATATTATTATATATATTGTATATATATATATAAATATAAAATATGTAAGCTAGTACTCCTCAGCAACTAGGGATACTTAATAAATGTTCATGCTTTCCCCTTCTCCCACATGCCTCACATTTTTAGGCCTAGAAAGGACCCCATAACTCTTCCCATCCAGATGTCTTGCTGAGGAATAACAGACTCAAGCAGGGCAGATACTTTGTTCAGCAAACCACAGCCAATTGATATGGAAGCCCACCTGCATCCTTGCCTCTTGACTCAGAAAGTCAGGAAATGTGTCACTAAGCTACAGTCTCCCCATTCCCACTCCATTCCTCAAAGTACACACAAGTTGGTTTCCATGGACCAACCTGGAAGCCAAGCTGTGGAAATTCTGCACATTTATATTGCAGTGATTTTGTCATTGTCACTTTACGTGCAAAACTTCTGACAGAGAAGTCTAAAGGCATTTTGCTTAAGCAGCCTGGGCTTTGGACTGGGGCTGGCCCTGCAGAAAGTCACCTTCACCTTTCTGCCACAGATGATGGAAACACTGAAGGTATGGATAATGTCTCTGCATCCTCTTCCTTTCACACCAGCTAAGGTGTTTTTCATTTCTCTTGGCAGGCTCAATTTCCCCCATGTTCTCCCAAGCTCTTCCTCTCGGCTCCCCAGGGCTTCCCACAACCAACCTGTGTGCTTGGGCGGCGGCAAAGGCTGGGGCTGCTGAAATGTGCACCAGGTATGACTTTGGCTGTGTTTATCAGACCCAGCCTGGCTCCTGTGGCTGAAGCAAAGGACCTGGCTCTTCAGGTGACCCTGGCCTGCCTGCAACCTGCCCATCTGGCCTGAAGAGATGGAACCTTCCTCTCAGCTCTGCCTTTCATTTACTGCTCTGGGCCCAGGCAAAGACTCTGCCTGTTGTGCTTCAGTTTCCTCATCTCTGGGGAATGCTATCTTTGTTTCACATGGGACACTGTGCATTTTACAGCAGTCCCTTTACCTGTGGTTTCCGGTTTAATACCATTACAACCTGTGATGTAGAGCAGCGGTCCCCAAACGTTTTGGCACCAGGGACCAGTTTTGTGGAAGACAGTTCTTCCAAGGACGCGGGTGTGTGGGGGTGTGGGAGGACAGTTCAGGCGGTAACACGAGCGATGGGGACCGATGGGGAGAGGGAGATGAAGCTTCACTTGCTCACCCGCCACTCACCTCCTGCTGTGCGGCCTGGGGGTTGGGGACCACTGCCATAGAGGATAACACAACTAGTAAGGTGGGACTTCAGCCCAGGTCTGGGCCCCAAGTCCAGAATTTTTGCCCTTCCCCCAGCTGGCTTTTTTAAAATAAAACTTTATTATATATCTATGTGTACAATATTATATTTCAATTTCTATACACTACAGTGTGCTCACTACCAAAAGTTTATTTTCCTCTCATCACCATACAAGTGACAGCCTTTACCCATTTTTGCCCTCCCCCCAACCCTTCTCCTCTGGTAACCAATACCCTGTTCTCTGTATTTATATGCTTATTCTCATGTGGTTTGGCATGTTCATTTATTTTTTATTTTTTTATATTCCACATATGAGGGAAATTGATAGGGGCTGAGACACCAAGTCTAGGGTTCTGTTCCACTGTGCAGGACTTGCCTCATTGCCTTGGCCTCACCCTCACTCCTCGCTGCCCCTCTCTTCCGGTGGAAGTTGCTTTGCTACCTGAGAGCAAAGTGTGCTGGCTGGGAATGCACAGCTTCTGTGATGTGAGCCTCACAGAACAACCAAAGAGTTAAATGGAAGATAGTCACTCTTTTTTTGGGGGGGCAGGGGGGTACCCACACTGTGTAGCATGCGGGATCTTAGTTCCCTGACCAGGGGTTGAACCCATGCCCCCTGCATTGGGAGCGCAGAGTCTTATCCACTGGGAAGGAAGCCCCAACAGTCACTCTTTACACTCCCCATCTGAGTTCCTGGTTAGAAGAGCCAACACAAATTTTCCTGCTCTTTATTTCCCTTTGTGCACTTGTGTCCTGCCACCAAATACTCTTTTGGGACACAGAATGTATTTTTTTTCCCTTTCTTCCCAGTTCCTTTTGGCAGAAGGGTCAGGAAGAACATATAATATTTGTGGAACCCATCAGTTCCACAGACACCTGGGCTGAATGTGGACCACAGAGAGAACTTGTTTGTCCCATGTGACTGCTCCTTAGGAGAGTAAAGATGAGGGTGCTTAGAATCCACAAAACATCTTAGGTGAGGGAATTTCCCAACATATCCTGAAACATTCCCATCTATCCTGCCTTTTCCACTAAACAAAGACTTCTCTGACCTCTCCAGCTGGGATGAATTTCTTCATGCCAAATGCAAACCCCACCTTGAATCTCAGTGGCCATGCTTCTACTTAGCACTTCATCATTCTCTGTATCACTTATCTGGTTCTCTCGGTAGATTGTAACTTCTTCCAGTAGAAAGACCACTTCTTAATCACACTACCACCACCACCATCACCCAATACCTAATAATAATATTGATAATGATAATAGCAACTTCTATTTATCAAATGCTTATTGTGTCATAGACTAGTCAAACAATATCTTACTTCATCTTGCATCAGCCTACTGAGGTAAGTAGTATTACTATTCTCATTTAAGAAAATTTCCAAGGGTTACGTAGAAGTAAGAGAAGGACCTAGGATTTTCAACACAGGTTTGTCTGATTCTCTAATTCCCAAGCTGTTGTTCCCAACTTCTATGGTCTCCTGCCTACCAGAGTGGCTGGGAAAATAGGCCTTCAACAAGGGAATTCCAACCTTGCCTCACTAAGAATCAGCACTGTCCAAACAGAAAGAAGACACAGTGTCGTTCTATCCCACACTCTCATCTCACCGATGAGGGAATTAAAGCCAAAGAGGGGAAAGTGAGTCAACCAAGGTGGCCCAGCCAGCCGGTAGCACAGCACAACCACCAGCCCCCGCCATTTCCCCTGCTGCCTGCCACCTCTCTGCCTCTCACTTTCCTAAAGAGTTTCCCAGGGCTTCCCTGGTGGCGCAGTGGTTGAGAGTCCACCTGCTGATGCAGGGGACACGGGTTCGTGTCCCGGTCCGGGAAGTTCCCACGTGCCGCGGAGCGGCTTGGGCCCGTGAGCCACGGCCACTGAGCCTGCACGTCTGGAGCCTGTGCTCCGCAACGGGAGAGGCCACAACAGTGAGAGGCCCGTGTACCGCAAAAAAAAAAAAAAAGAGTTTCCCAGGGACAGGAATTGCTCGGTATTGGGAGAGATTAAGCAGGAAGAGGGTGTGGGCACAAATGTATGTCATGTTCCCTGATCATGCTGCATAGAAAACGAGGGACATCTCAGCCTCCCCGAAGCTTTACTTTCCTGAAAAGTTGTGCATAGATCAAATGCTGACTTTCCCATTCCAGTAAGTCAGCCTCCAGAGTGTCAGTCCGGTGTGTGGCTGGGAGTCTGTGCACTGGCTCTGTATTTGTGCTGGCTGTCAGTTGATGGTATGTGTATGGACTTTAGAACATACAAGATTATATATACGTATACATATAGTATATGGTCCATATACAGATGGCATATACGGAGACATAATGTGTGTATATATATGTATGTATGCGTATTATATACATATGTATATACACACACATATATAAAACCTCAGAAATTATTTTTCCATTGTAGTCTGTGTCCCTGGGTTATTGTTTAGCCCGCTATTGGCATTTTATACCAGATAACTCTTTGTTGTGGGAGCTGCCCCGTACACTACAGGATGTTTAGCAGCATCCCTGGCCTGTACCCACTAGATGCCAATAGCATCTTCCTGCCCTACATTGTGACAATCAGAAATATTCCCAGACATTGCAAAATGTTCCCTGGAGGAAAAATGTGCCCTGGTTGAGAACCACTGATTTGGCCTCCTGTCTTTCTTAGTCCTTTGGTGGAGAGTGGGATGCTAACTGGTGAAGAGAGCAAATATCCAAAACTTCAGCCGGGATTTATACCGTAAGGATACTCTAACCTGCAATTTGAAAATATTCTTATGGTTTCCATGTGTTGCGTGCTTGCTTTGTGCCCAATAGGAGGCTAAGGGCTTTAGCTCACTTACTCCTCACAAGAACCCTGTGGGGCAGCTATTTTTTCCACGTTGCAGAAGAAGAAACAGAGGCTCAGAGTGGCTCGTCTAAAAAGCCACACAGTTAACAAGCAGCAGGGAAAATGTTAAGACCAGGTTTGTGTTCTTTACCTCCGTGTGAGTGTTTCTGTCCAATGGGCCCAGTTCATGCTGGGTGTGTACTGTAATCTCTTAGGTGCATGGGGCAGAAATAAAGCTTGAGAACCACTGCTCTGTGCTCCGTCCCTTGTTGGCTGGTAATTCCAGAATCATTGAATATCAGGGTTGGAAGAGACCATCAGGATAATCTATCCAAGGAGATATTAACCTGATAACCATACAAATAAATGAGTAGGAGAACTATAGGGAGTACTCTGATGGAAAGGTGCATGTAACTGGGGAAGAGACCTGGCCTGGGGTCAGGAGAAGCTTGCCCAGAGAGTGGATAAGTAGGAATTACTGGGCACAGTGACAAGGAAGACATTATAAGCAGAAGAGAGATCCCTAAGGTGACAGGACAGGGCAACTTGACCCAGGCTGGATATGCAGAGGGATTTCCTAGGGTTGGCAGAAACCCACTGAAGAAAGGGACACAGGATACAGGGACTTGGAAGTCCTACAAGGGTGGGGATGAGGGTGAGGAGGAGTGACTGTCATAAAAATCACAGAACCCCATCCAGTACCATCTCCCATTTTCAGAGGAAGAAACAGACCCAGAGAAGTCACTTGTTCCAGGACACACAACTAGGGGATCACACAGGTAGTATGAGAACTCAGATATCCTGCCTCTGATTCAATGATATTTCTAGGTACAATGCTACCTCCTTCAGGTTCCCTGGCATTGCCTGTCCCTCCCTTCACCCCAGAAGGAGTACCCCAGCCCTTGGAGCTTCCCACTTTACCCAAAGTGTGGTGAAGATGCTGTTCTAAGACCATGTGTACCCTGAACACTGCTCACAGGACCATGACACAGGAATTGCCACCCAGAAAAGGGGGAGTCCATGCTTGGGCTCAAGTACTGGATCAGGAACCAGGAACACCTAAATAACTCATGAACACAGAGGCTGAAGATACAAAATAGTGGTCCACAGCTGGGATCTGACTCAGGTGTGTTTAAACAAAACAGGCCAAGCAATGTTTTCAAATGTTTTTGAAATGTATTGCCACCATTTAAAAGTCAGATTTCATATAAAATTCAGATTTCTAGCCTGCATGACAACCTGGAGCTGCTGTGCACCCCTCCTCTCTTTTCCCAGGTGCCCACTCACCCATTCCACCTGCCCACCCCGTTCCACAGACCTGCGCTGCCAACAGGAGCACAGCAGACCTGCAACACTGTGTGCCTGCCCTGCCCCCTCCCACAGCAGCCCTTTAAAGATCTGCAGTGACCTTGGAATGGCTCCTCGAGTCTTCTGCCTGCAACTGGAACTCTCAACACGGGTTCCTTCAGTCGTCCCTCCTCTGATTTAGGCAGCAGTCTCCTCCCTGTCCTGTTACCCTCTCCTCTGACCACACTCCTTAAAGGGATGCATTCAGAACCCAGAACAATGCTCCCCAGGGGGGCTGACCCAGGCAGAGGATTTAAAGAAAGTCTTTATATTACATACCATTAGTTTTCAACCTGGCAAGGAGACCAGAGAGCACAATGTCAACCCAAATTGAAAGAAGCCTCACAACAAACAAAGCTGATTCTCTCTTATGACTCCAGCTAAACAGAATAACCCCCAGGGGAGAACATCAAATCATTTCCTGAGACTCTACACAGGCAAACCTGGAACAGTGTGGGAGGAATGACAAGCATCTTGAAACATTTTTTCATTTGTAAGTATAAGCAGTGAGAAGAATCTAAGGAAAATACTTGTAAAAGCCCTTGTAAAATGACAGTGATCTAACTGGCTGTTTGAAGTTACTGCTGGTTCCCTCTGCTCCCAGAGTGAACCTGGGTAGACTCCTTTTGCCCTCTGAGGTTAAAACTGCATGGAAGAAAGCAAGAAAACTAATGGTGCTTATAGGAAAAACACTGGCCTGGGAATGTGCTACTCTGGGGACTTTCCTCCAATCTGCTTCTGACTATTGAGAGCTCTCAGGTAGGTCACTTAACTCTGCGCCTCAGTTGCCTCATTTGTGCAATGAGGTCGTTGCATCAGACTGGAGTTTCCACAAACCAGGGCAGCACATCCATGACACGGGTCATGTGTGTGTAGTACTTCCCAGCTTTTTCTCCAGACACAGGTTCCCTGGAATGGTGATCATTTACTTAATGCTCCCTTTAAAACTGACTTCAATTCTAGTCATAATTTTTTAGCCTATCCTCATCCTAGAACATTTACAATATCACAGACGTGATGCGTTAACTATGATTCCAAGGCATATTAAAATAAATACTCAGGAGTGAAAACTTAAAACAGGATTTGTCCACATACCACCTAAAATCATCTTATTTGCATACAACACTTTGGGGACACCAAACTTTGGGTTCATGGGTAGACTTCAGGAATCGCTTGAATACCCTAAAACTGTATATACTTGGTTGTATGTGGGAGAGGGGGGGATTTTTGTGGGGAGAGAGTGCAAAAATTTGATGTGATTCTCAAAGTTCTGTTTTATAAAAAAGCTGAGAACCACTGCCTCCAGCTGGGTCCCTAAGAACCCGTTGGTTCTAGAGAAGGGACTGGGCAAAAGGACAGAAGTTTCTAAATAGCCTGCCTAGAGCTCTTTTCAGCAAGTTTCCTCCTATCCTCCTTTTTAAAGGTCTTCTAATTGACTGAGGAAATACCATTCAGTTACTTGGTGGGGTGGGAGTGGGAGGGCTTCTCTTGGACCTGAGCCTGGGAATTCCACTGGGCACAGCCTAATCCTGGCTCCTTCTAAGTTCTGGGTAGGTTAGTCTTGGAGGTGCTGGAGTGATAGCACCCTGGAGAAAGGAGCAGGGCTTTGCTTAAAGTGACTTCATAAACACTTGGTAGAAGCCCACAAAACCAGAATCACACTGAGCACAGCTTCAGCAGATCATTCCTTTCTCTTCGGAGGACTCGGAAGTTCAGCTCTGCAGGATTGCTGCATGGAAAGGGGCAAGAATTATAATCGCTCGCCCTCCAGCACTGCTCTGCCTGGAGGAACTCCCTGCTAAAAGTAGCCAGTTTGCCTACAATGTCCATCATGTCCAGCATGATCAGCCCACCTGAGCTACTACTCGTGGCTGAAGCTTGCCATCCTGCTCACAGACTTCAGACGGGCACAATGAAGGAAAGATCAACCCCCTCACCCTTCTTTGAAGGCTTTGTTCTGACTGGCTGCATTGCCCTGTGCTGTCCAGTGGCCTGGACCTGCATTCCTCCTCTGATTGTCGGGTGCCTGGCATCAGGATAGAGCCTCCAGGGCCCAGCCATGGGGAGCTCCTACATCTGAAGGCCCTTCTCATGGTTGCATTCCCCTTGGAGAGCACTAAAAAAGGAGGCTCAGCAGCCACAGTGTCAATCAACATCAAAGGAGTCAAGATGCAGGACGGGCCACAGAACTGCCAGAGGCTGGTGCTGAACTTTTGCTCTTGAGCAGGTCCAGCTAGGCCTGCACATCTCTGGAGCAGGTGTCCCTCAGTGCCATGGATCCTGGTGGATCCTGTTCATCCCTCACTTGTTTATTACCATGCCCTGTGTATCAGACTTAGCTGCTTTCTATTTTCTTCATTGCACTGATATTATATGATGTCAGTAAGTGTTACATCTCTTATATCAGGATAGTGCTGGCCACATACTAAGCACTCCGTTAGTATCTGCCAAAATTTGAAAGAATGAATGAATGAGTATCCACAGTGCCTGGCACATAGTAGATGTTCCATAAACAGTTGTCAAATGGTGAGAGTTTGCCTCCTTGGCTGGGGAACAGGAATGAGGGTGGTAGCAGAGGGAGAGAATTTTGTTCAAGGAAGGCTTCCTGGAGGTGGCTTTTGAGCTAGACCTTAAAAGATGGAATGAAGTCCCACGAGGAAGGCTGAGCAGTGGAGCATTCCAAACAGAAGGTACAAGTATTTAGACAGGACGAGTACTGGGGACCTTTGAGAAATTGGGAATAGTTTGGCTTGGCAGGAGGGCTGGAAAGGTAAAGAGGAATTATAGGAAGCTATGCTTGGAGAAGCTTCCCCCATATGGTAGAGCATCTCAAAGGCCACGCTAAAGAAGGGGAGAATGCCTCATCAGGCAGCAGAGAGCCACTGATGGTCTTTAAGGAGGGGAGTGATGTGATCTAACCACTGCTTTAAAAAGAATAACATGGCAATGCCTTGCAGAGTGGATTTGAGGTGGGAGGGAGGCAGAAAACAAAGATCTGAAGCCAAAAACACAGAGAACATATGAACAGGGTTTAATGTACCACAGGGTTTAATGTAATGTTGATTTAAAACAATGAGCAAGGAAGGGAGAGTCTGAGATGAAGTTTAAGTGCCTTCGTGGTGCACTGAAAGGGGAGCAGCCTGAGTAAAGAAAGAAGTCAGGAGGAGCAGCAGAAGGCGTTGGGAGTCTGGACGGTGCTGAGGAGATGAGCACTGGGAGGGTCCAGGGCTGGGTGAGCTGCCAGGGAGGCTGGCGGAGAAGCCCATGGTTACTGACCTACTGTGGGAAAAGACAAGCAGGACAGGTGGTGAGGCTGGCTGGAGAGGAAAGAAGCAAGAGACCTGACCTGTCTAGTTAAACCACTTTACTAAGAACCAGAGCTGAACCAGAACTATAGCTGAACCGAACCAACTCTGAATCTGAGTCTGTGTGAGTACGTGCGTGTGTGTGTGTGTGTGTGTGTGTATGCACCCGGCTGCCTGAGCTGGAGGGGCACAGGGGAGAACAGGCCTGAGTGTATATGTGCTTCATCTGTTTGCTTTTCTCAAGTTTGTTCCTGTGTGAACAGACCATTCTAATCCCTCGTACTCACAGAGAAGGAAACATCAGCTGTAGCTCTGTTTCCAGAAACCTTCACAGCACTCCTCTACCAGTGACCCCTGCCCCCAGGTTTCCAGGGACAGAATCTGCAGCCAGGTCTCTGGGTTGGAGGGCCCAGAGTGTAGAATCCTACAGGGCAGCCTATATATTATATTAAGACTCTCCAGCAAGCTCAGACCTTTGTCTGAGCAAGGGAAAAGCTGGGCAATCCAGAGCCTGCATTGCAAAGATGGGGCAGATCAATGCATGCCCAGTGGGGACAGAGGATGCATTGTCACTGTCCCAGCAGATTGAGGTGGGAATGCTGGGAAGGCAGGATCGCCTTTCAGCAAGGTGCTTGGTTAGCCCAAGATGAAGATTTTGTTTCCTCTGCTTTGCTGGGGTGCTTGACTTTGTTCCATGATTACTTTCTACCTCTGAGCAGATGTATCCTATAGCTCTGTGATCCATGGTATTTTAGTAAAAGAGATTGTAATCTTTTTAGTAGAATTCTTTCTTCAAAATGACATCTTGCACTAAATCCCAATATATAAAATATATTTTTAAATGGGTGATTAACATGTTCCTTAGTCTGTGTGAATCTTTATTTTTTGGTGACAAAGATGTTGTTATTTTCAAAATCTTGAAGGACGTACAGGAGACCGCAGGGTTCTCTGGAGCATGGCATGAAAACCACTGATAAGTCCTCCCTTTCTGGGGTGTTAGGGTTCTGAGTCATCACAGGTCACTATCTCATCTTTCACAAAGTGAGATTAAAAACACAAGGTCACTGCCATCATGTCTCACAAAGCAAGATAAAGACAACACAAGGGCACTGAAGCATTTCACAGCATTTCACTGGTTAAAACGGAACAAGAGGGAACTAGCATTGTGTGTTGGAAAGAGAAAGGATGGTGCAGAAAAAAGTCTGGGCCCCGTGTTTTACTCTGAGCCCTGGAGTTTTGGCTCTAGTCTTTGGAGATTTAGCACGAACTGGGTGACACCTGAGAAGTCCCCTCCTGTCTTTGGACTCAAGAGTCCCCATTCACGGAAGTCACTTCCCCTGAGTGTCTAGGCTGTGGCTACTGCTCAGCATGTTTGGCACAGAAGGTTGCACTACAGTTAACCACACAGGTATACTAAGTGTGGCACAGAATGGATGCAGCCCCTCTACACATCCAAATTTACACACGATAATGAGTTCTGTAGGGTGATTACACACCGAGCAATGCAAATGAACTCTTGGAAGGCCTCAAGTGGTCCCAGGAGGTACAGAAGGGCAGCAAATGAAGACACAATTATGCACCCAGCCCTGAAGCCAGACCTAGATGTCAGTCCTGACTGTATCAGTTACTAGCTGTGGGATCCTGGCCAAGGTGCTTACCCTCTTCCTTTCTTCATCTGTAAAATGGGAAGAGCATGGTGCCTCCCTGGCAGGGTTGCTGGGCTGGTCAATATGACACTGCACAGTGGGGAAGGCTCTGATTATACCCAGACCTAGGATCAGATCCTGTCTCTTCTACTGATATGTAAAGTGATTCTGTAAATCTTAGTTTTCTCATTTGTCAAACAGAGATAAAAATTAAATCAGACATGTCTGTAGAACACTATAGTTAGCCCTGTACTTGGAATACAGTAAACATCC
This sequence comes from Monodon monoceros, assembly GCF_005190385.1. Classification (NCBI taxonomy): domain Eukaryota; kingdom Metazoa; phylum Chordata; class Mammalia; order Artiodactyla; family Monodontidae; genus Monodon; species Monodon monoceros. Next base: position 125,102,453 of record NW_021703768.1, read on the forward strand.
AGTGGAAAAAATGATATGGCCAAGTGTAAGGAAAATTTGTAGGAAATAGTACCAGCTATAGATGAAGACGGGGGAAGTTGGATGATGCACTAGAGTGAGGACCGGACTGGCACCCTGGCCATACTCCACTTCTTGAGGGACCTCCAGAAGAGCTCTTCCTCTTTCTGGGCTACCGTCTCTCCATCTGTACAAGGAAGGTGTTGCACTCTACAATTGAATTCTAATATTCTCTGCGTTTATGGTGGCCTTTCAGCTTCTAGTTACAGACCCTCAGAGTGATCTGGGAGTCAATGTCCAGGGTCCCAACTAAATGCCTTTAAGATCAGATGCACATCAGGCATGAGTGAAGTTAGCCATATTGAATTCTGTTGTTTTCAATACAGTCACAAAACTGACCTATTAAACATGAAGGAATGTTCTTCATATCCACCAAAAAATGTGCTCACTCCCATTTCTCTTTAACCACTGACAAAGCCTCAAATCGGAAGAGACTAGAGGGAAAGGGGACCAAGTCAGGGCATTCAAGCCCCACCTAAAGGTGGCATCCGTCATTCAGCAACAGTTGGTTGTTGCCAAACAGAATGAAGGTTCAATGCCCCTAGAGCTTCCAGATTTTCAAAAGTTGGAAGTCGGTATTTTTTGTGTGAAATCTTCTGATCATTAAGGTTGGCAAACAATTCAAAATCTTTTAAGCACAATATGCTTCCACAGTGTGTAGACAGGGCTCATGAGAGGCGTTTTGCAGTTTCCGGTGTAATCAGTCTCTACAACATATCACATGTATTGGCTGCTGCAGTTCATGCCCCCCTCCAGCCCCCCAAGAACATGGGGCGCCACTCCAGAGAATGCACGCTGATCACAGTTCAATGCTCCCCACCTCCAATCCCCCAAAGAAAATGGGGCGCCACTCCAGAGAACGCATGCTGATCACACAGTTCAATGCCCCCCTCCAGCCCCCAAAGAGCATGGGACGCCACTCCAGAGAACGCATGCTGATCACACAGTTCAATGCTCCCCACCTCCAATCCCCGAAAGAAAATGGGGCGCCACTCCAGAGAACGCATGCTGATCACACAGT
>NW_021703768.1:125103540-125185920 GCF_005190385.1 Monodon monoceros
TGCTGATCACACAGTTCAATGCTCCCCACCTCCAATCCCCCAAAGAACATGGGGCACCACTCCAGAGAACGCATGCTGATCACACAGTTCAACGCCCCCACCTCCAACCCCCCAAAGACCATGGAGCGCCACTCCAGAGAACGCATGCTGATCACACAGTTCAATGCCCCCACCTCCAATCCCCCAAAAGAACATGGGACGCCACTCCAGAGAACGCATGCTGATCACACAGTTCAATGCTCCCCACCTCCAATCCCCCAAAAGAACATGGGGCGCCACTCCAGAGAACGCATGCTGATCACACAGTTCAATGCCCCCCACCTCCAATCCCCCAAAAGAACATGGGGACGCCACTCCAGAGAACGCATGCTGATCACACAGTTCAATGCTCCCCACCTCCAATCCCCCAAAATAACACGGGGACGCCACTCCAGAGAACGCATGCTGATCACACAGTTCAATGACCCCCACCTCCAATCCCCCAAAAGAACATGGGGACGCCACTCCAGAGAACGCATGCTGATCACACAGTTCAATGCCCCCTACCTCCAATCCCCCAAAAGAACATGGGACGCCAGTCCAGAGAACGCATGCTGATCACACAGTTCAATGCCCCCCACCTCCAATCCCCCAAAAGAACATGGGACGCCACTCCAGAGAACGCATGCTGATCACACAGTTCAATGTTCCCCACCTCCAATCCCCCAAAAGAACATGGGACGCCACTCCAGAGAACGCATGCTGATCACACAGTTCAATGCCCCCCACCTCCAATCCCCCAAAAGAACATGGGGCGCCACTCCAGAGAACGCATGCTGATCACATTTGGTAGAACCCGGGATGAGTATCTGATCCAAAAGCAGCTCTCCACGGCCATTGTTTTCAAACTTTAGGATCCATAAAAATCACTTGGGAATAAAAGCAGCCTAGGAGTTTTGGTACATGAATCCCTCAGGCACCACCCACAGAAATTCTGATTCAGCAAGTCTGAGGCCGGCCTCGGGAATCTTCCCAGATGATCACTAGGTCTCCCTTTGGGAAAATGATCTCAGGTCTAGCCAGGAGCCCGTAAAATGGACGACCGTGCAAGTCCTGCCCGACGTGGGTGCCTGGCACTGGAGGGTGATCAGCTCAACTGATTGTTGTAACTGAAGGGACACAGACCGAGGACGGTTATGTGCCTCTTCCAGGGAGCATGGACAGGGACCCACTCATGTTACTCATTTACCAGGAATTTATTTTAAGAATTCACAGAGAAGGAAGATAAGAAACAATCTGAGCCGCAGAGCCAAACCACCCGGAGGCGGGAATATTGTTCAGCCACTGGACTGTTTTCACTCTTTGTGACTAGGTTATCTCATCCTTCCATTAGCAGTGGGCATCTGTCACTTCCTCCTCTGAGGAGGAGCATTGTTCTGTGCCTGACTCCTATCTTACTGCTCTCTAAGAATCAAGGTCTGATTGGTTCAGCCTGTCCCCAGCCAAGGCACCGTGCTCCTATTGGATAGAGCATACACACTATTATGTCTTTGGTTCAAGCTGCCATTCTGTATTGTGTCATCTGTAGTCAGGGTACCAAAGTCAGGTAATGCTAAGCATACCAACCTATGTGTCAAGGGCCTCCCAGCAGAAGGTTAGGGGGCAGTAAGCTCCTTGCCTGGACCACCTGCTATGATAATGCAGGTGAGGAAAATATCCAAAATGGCCAAAGACATAGAGGCTCTATGAGTCTGAAGGTACAGATGCTCCAACACCGGAGCTTTCAGACCTGGCTGGTGCCAGACGCTACACATAAACAGGAGACTAGCCTAGTGGGTGAGGGTACAAGCTCTGGAGTCACACTGCTTGGGTTCTTATTCCGGCTGCACTATTCTCCAGCTGTGTGACCTTGGGTAAGTTACTCTCTCTGAACTTGAGTTTCCCAGTCTCCCAGTAAGAATGATTATAATAATACCTCACAAAGGGCTTGTGAGGGTTAAATGAAATCCTGGGTGTAAAGCCTTTAGCACAGAGCCTGGCATAGAGAAAAAGACAATATTTAGTTTAAAAGGGAAAAAAAGAAACCTACAGAGAGTTTCTCTTCTCAGAAAACTTTCTCAGAGAAGAACAGAACAACATTGCAAGAGGAAACCCAAGTTCTGGGGAAATATGAGCTAGCACTGCTATTCTGCAAGTATAGAAAATAGATGTGGATTAGAGGGCATATGTCATGTGGTGCAGTGGGGGTGGAGGGGAAAAAGCACTGGGACAGGAGGACACCTGGGTGTGTGTCCTCACTCTGCCATTCCGTACCTAACCCTGTGACCAACCAACCATAAGCAAGGCCCTTCCTATGCCTTGGCCTTACCTTCTCCATCTCTAAAATGAGGGGGTTGGGCCCTCTGACCTCAAAGGGCACTTCCCACTCTAAAACACTGGAATCTTCTGAGGATCAAGAATGAAAGAAGAAACAAAGACTTGGTCAAGTGACTTGAGATTCTGGAATAGATGTTTTTACAGGGAAATTTACTCTGAAAGGTTACTTTAGGCTGAAATAACAGCCAAATTTGCTGGGATAAGATGATTTAATTGGGATCTAAGAATTGTCTTCAAGAATGTAGAGGAGGACATCACCCGGAAACAGGATTAAGCTGGTCCTGTGCCATCCATGGGTGGATGGCAGACCCTGCCTCATTTCCTGGGGACCATTCTGGCAAGTAGGCGACATCCCCCAGGTGGCTTTAGGGCACAGTCTCTCACTTCATTCAGATCTCTACTCAGATACCCCCTCCTCACTCTCTCCTCCTAACCCTGTTCCTGACTCTAAGCCTACCTCTAACTACCCAGTCTAAACTGTCACTTTCAAGGCCCTTAAACTACACTGTGCATCACATTATATATTGTCTGACTCCCTCAAAGGGCCATCAGCTCTACCTCCACCAGGGCAGAGATGTCTGCTTTCATTGTTGAATTCCCAGCTCTTAGAACAGGGCCTTGGACATAGCAAATTCTCAATAAATATTGGGGACAGAAAAGAAGGAGAAGAAGGAAGAGAGGAAGGAGAGTGGGAGGGGAAGTCATCCTACAATAAAACATTCTCTTTTGTCCTGGTGAACAAAACCTGAAGTTAAAGAATTAATTTCTAATTGCTAAAATTCAGAACTCAGCCTGCTAATGAGGAAAGGAACTGGGGGAACAGCAATCATCCCCCTTATTCCTGCAAAGCTTTCTCTACACAGAGCCCTGTGTAGAGGGCAGTGGAGGCACTGCCCCAGGGCAGGGGGACCGCAGGAGGATGTGCACTTGAGAACAGACATTCCACCTGGAGCCGACCCTGACTCAGGAAGGCTCTCCCCCTTGATTGTGGAGGCTGTTTGCTGGCCTTGCATGGGGCTTTAAAGGCTTGGACATTCAGGAACTGTCCTGAAATTTCCCTTCTTGCACAGCCAGGAGGCCTGTTAACTTTCAGGAACTTGATTGTCTAGGGAATATAAACAAAAGAACAAAGGCAAAACCCACACGTTGGAAGGAAAGGAATCTCAGAGCTAATGGAATATGAAACCTGCTTGGAATTGAAATACCACCCAGAGTGGCATGCAGAAAGAATAACAACACAAACCCCCTGGGGAGGGGTCCAGATAAACCAACAAAATTCTATCCTGGTTCTCAGTCTATGTTTACAAGAATTTCATAGAAGGGGCACGTGTCCCCAGAGCCTGGGCTTCTCCTTGCAAAGCAACCTTGGCTGCCAGTTGTGCCTCCTCTGGTCTCAGAAAGCAGAAGGGAGATCCCAGCAGGCTTTCTTCCCTCCTCCCTCCCTCCCTCTCTTTCTCTCTCTCTCCCTCTCTCTCTCTCTCCCTCCCTTTCTTCCTTTCTTTCTTAACATCTTTATTGGAGGATAATTGCTTTACAATGTTGTGTTAAGTTTCTGCTGTATAACAAAGTGAATCAGCTGCACATATACATATATCCCCACATCTCCTCCCTCTTGCGTCTCCCTCCCACCCTCCCTATCCCACCCCTCTACGTGGTGGCAAAGCACTGACCTGATCTCCCTGTGCTATGCAGCTGCTTCCCACTAGCTAGCTATTTTACATTTGGTAGTGGATACTTGTCCATGCCACTCTCTCACTTCATCCCATCTTACCCTTCCCCCTCTCCATGTCCTCAAGTCCATTCTCTACATCTGCGATATGGTCTCTTTTCAGGGAGTACTGTGAAGCAAGCATCAGGGACCTGCGGGCCAGCATGCATTTTTACTTTATGGGCTGTATGACTTCTGGCAGATTCCCTCCCCACTGCAGGACTCAGTTCCTCCTTCCATAGAAGGAGATCTGGGCTGCATTGGGGCACCTTTTTCTCTGTTCTTTCAAACCTCCTTGTCAGCAGTCTCCAAGCCTTTGGTGTACTTTTCTGACCTGCTCCCTCCCCCCACCCCTCCTTTTTTTGTTGGCAGATAAACTGTTTCCTGCTGGATGGGGAATTTCATCTCCAGAATGGGGAACCACTTTGAGTCTCAAGTCACAGACACCTGGGGTGAGGAGGGCTCCCGTGGCTGCCAGACCTCGGTTGATTTTTCCTCTATGGCACCAGGGCTAATGGGCTTGCCCTTCCTTTCTCTTTCTCTCTCTAGAATCAGTGCCAACAACACCTGCTTTGCCAAGTTCCCCACCATAACATGTGACAGCGGGACACCCCAAGGGGAAAGAGCTACCAAGAAGGGCCTTGAGTGCTTGGCTTTGGGTGAGAAGGTAGAACTCTCCCAGTATATGACTCTGGGCCTTTAAGGGGTTCCTTCTCTGCTAAGCAGCATCAACTTCCTGAACTATGAGAGGGAAATTAGAACTGTGACCAGCCAACTCAGAGAGCTTTTGTGAGAATCAGTTGGAAAAATAGTTTCGGAGGAAACCTTTGAATTGTTACTTAGACCCTTGGGTCCAAGACTCTCAGCCACTGCTCTGACCGCCTGACCCTCTAAAGGGCTATTCCCTCACTGTGCCCATCCTGTTAGCCTCTCTAGCAATAGCAATGCCGTTTGAGCATGGGCTCTGGAATCAGACTGCCTGGATATTCATACTGGCTCTCCTGCCTACCAGCTGTGTGATCTTCAGCAAGTTAATTTAACTCTCTGATCTTCAGTTTCCTCATCTGAAAGCGAGGATAAAACAGAACCTACCTCAATTGTTGCTGTGAGATAGTGTATAAAAAAGTATCTGATGCAGCACCTAAGATATGTTAGTTCCTACTGCTGTTAGTGTTCTCTCTTTAAAGACACCCCCAATCTGTTGGTGACAGCCCAGCCATCACTGATGGGATCAGTGTAAGACTCGACATAACTCATGAAACTACTATACAAGGCATCCTGGAAACAGTGAGTTCACAAGGTATGGTCCACAGACCTTGAGAATTCTCAAGACCCTTTCAAGGCATCCCCAAAGCCAAAACTATTTTCAAGAAAATACTACCTTGCCTTTTTCACTGCAGCGATATTTACACCAATGGTGCAAAAGCAATGGCAGGCAAAACTGCTGGTGCCTTATTAGCATGAATCAAAATAGTGACTCCCAAGTACATTTCACCACTGTATTCTTTACTGCTAGGCACCAGAAGAAAAAAGGCTGTTTCACTTAACACTGTGTTTTATTAAGCTGTAAATGTTGTTAATTTTATTCAATCCTGGCCCTTGAGTATACTCCTTGTTCATATTCTGTGTGACAAAATAAAGACAGGCATAAAATACTTCTGCTGGACACTGTAATACAATAGTTGTCTCCAAGAAAAGCACTCCTGCAGATGTTTGATTTGCAACACGAATTAGCTGCTTTTGTCATGAAAGAACATTTTTACTTGAAAGGATTGACTGCCTAACAAACTTTATTATTCAGATAACAAAGGCGTTTTGCAGACATTTTCTCAAAAATCAATGAAATGAGTCTGTCATGTCAAGGAAAATCACTACCAATGTTTGTTGCCAATGATAAAATTCAAGATTTCAAGTGAATGTGGGAACTCTCATATTTGCTACCATAAACTCATCAGTTTCCCAATACTTAAAGATTTTTCTAATGAGATTGAAGTAATATTAACGAATGCGATTTTTTTTATATATTATAGAATGAAATGTGTTAACATTTGGAAGGCCAGCATAACTCAGTAATCCAATATTTTCCCACTGAGCAATGCATGATGTTACAAAATCATGCAAGGGTAAAAAATCTATTTAATGTAAGTTAGACCAATGTAATAACATATGAAAAGGTCACTGATATGCTCCTCTATTCTACATGTCAGGTTTTAGCATAATATCAAAGAAGAATACCCATAATTATCTAAAAGGACCATTAAAATATGTCTCCATTTTCCAACTATGCCTCTGAGCAAAGCCAGACTTTATTTATACACTTCAACAAAACACTGCAACAGATTTAATCAGAACCAAATATGAGAATCAAGTTGTCTTCTATTAAGTCAGATGTTAAAAAGATATGAAAAGATATAAAATGCCATTTTTCTCAATATTATTTTTCGTTTCTGAAATTTTTTCATAAAGATATGTTAATTATGTTAACATGTAAGGGGTTTATTTTTGTTATTTCTGTTATTTTTAAATGAATTAATGAATCAATATTTTTTTAACTTGTATGTTTTAATTCCTTATACGGTAAATACTAGTAGATATAATCTACATAAACAAAATTCATTTGTGTTCCTCAACCATTTTTTTAAAGAGTAAAATGATCTAAAACCAAGACGTTTAGAATCACTTCTATAAATGTTTGAGAAACAGCAAAAGAGTAAATTCCACGTACCAAGCACCAGAGGTAACTGTCCTGTTGTGTGCTCTGTACATCATCCCACACCAGGAACACTCAAGAATACCCTGTCCAACTCCGAGCACCACACTTTTAATAGGGAACTTGACAAACTGAATACTACCCAAAAAGGGTAACTGGACTATTGAGGAGTATGAAAACTGTGTCCCCAGAGGAACGGTGGAAATAATTAGGTAAATTTACCCCAGAGAAAAGCAAAAATAAAAGTAAAAATGAATCTTATGGAATCAGAATAGCTTCTTCAAATCTCTGAAATATTGTCAGGTAAAATTTAAATCAAAGGGATGTATAAGAATGGCCCCACAGGTATACTTTGCTACATCAGTATTTTTTTTCCTTTTTTCTCCTCTCTCATTCTCTAATTATTCTTTCTATCCTAAAATGTTGTTTCTCGTCTCTTTTTATTCCATTCTCTTTTTCTTTTTCTAGTTTTACTTCTTTTTCTCACTCTCTCCTTTCTTTCCTTCCCTTCTTTTCATTGTTTTCTCCCTTAATTACCCATATTATATAACAAATATATATTTGTTATTTTTTTCAAAGAGTTTTATCTTTCCTTCTTCAAAAAGGTGAGTGTGAGAAGAAGAAAAAGAAGAGGAGGAGGAGGAGGAGGAGGAAGAGGATGGGGGAGGTAAGACAAAGGAGAGCAGTAGGAAGAGGAAGAATAATTTTAAAAATCTGCTTTTATTCCCTCTCTGTAACCTGATAGATTTAATAAGTCAAAGGTCTAAATGTTGGTAGCTTCCAGTGTAGGAGCAAGAACATCTACCCCTAGCATGGACAGCAGCAAGGTTGAGTAAGGCTCAGCCCTGGGCTTGGGGTACTAGTTATCCCAAAGCCATTAGAAAGAAAGAAAAATTCACAAAACATTAAGGGTACATGTTTTGTAGGCAATAAAAAAGGAAATAGAGAGTTCTGGGATATTTTCAAAAGAAGACATAACAAAAAGATTCCTCTTCTAGAAAAGTAACTTAAAGAAAGAATCTAAGATATAGACATAAGGGGACTTCCCTGGTGGTCCCGTGGTAAAGAATCCACCTTCCAATGCAGAGGATGCAAGTTCCATCCCTGGTCAGGGAACTAAGATCCCACATGCCATTGGGCCACTAAGCCCGTGCACCACAACTACTGAGCTGTGGCTCCTCAACAAGAGAGCCCACGTGCCACAAACTACAGAGCCCACGCACTCTGGAACCCACACACCACAACTAGTGAAGAGAAAACCCGCACACTGCAACGAAAGATCCCACATGCCTCGACAAAGATCCTGTGTACCGCAACTAAGAGCCGATGTAGCCAAAAATAAATTAAATAAATAATAAATCTTTAAAAAAAAGATATAGACATAAAATTATGCACAAGAATATTTGTCACAGTATTATTTAAAATAATGAAGAACTGAAATACCCTAAATGTCCAATAATAAGTGAAGAGTTACATCATTTCTGGGACATTTATGCAATAGGCTATTAAGCCACCAAGATAATGTTAAAATTTTTTTCAAATCAAAATATCAAGTTATGCTTAATAATTTATTCAATGTCTTTTTGTTAAGCTGCTACCTGCACTATAGTAGATACTGGGCATTCAGTGGTAGGTGTAGCCCCTGCTCTTATAAGAGCTTAAATTCAAATTAAAAATATAGATTTTAAACAATTAATTATACAAATAATGAATTAAAAGCCATTTAATCCTTATTTCAATAAACATGCAAATCTATAAAACAGTTTTTGTTATTAGACCCATTTTACAGATTAAAAAAATGAAGATCACTGGGTTAAATAGAAGCTAGTAGGTGGTAGAGCTGGAATTCAGATCCCAATGGTCTGATTCCAAAGCCCAAACTCTAAATAAATCACAAGGAAGAGGACAAAGTTACCAGGAGAGGGAGAGGACCTAGCCCAGACTTGAGTATGAGAAAAAACTTTCTGAAAGAAGCAACCTCAAGAATGGGCTATAGGGCTTCCCTGGTGGCGCAGTGGTTGAGAGTCCGTCCGCCTGCCGATGCAGGGGACAGGGGTTCGTGCCCCGGTCCGGGAAGATCCCACATGCCGCGGAGCGGCTGCGCCCGTGAGCCATGGTCGCTGAGCCTGCGCGTCCGGAGCCTGTGCTCCGCAACGGGAGAGGCCACAGCAGTGAAAGGCCCGCGTACAGCAAAAAAAAAAAAAAAAAAAAAAAAGAATGGAAGAATGGGCTATAGTTGATTAAGAAGCTTCCAGATGAGGACCTGGGGACACGTTCTGAGAACTGAAAGATCAGGAGGACTGCGTGTGTAATGCTGACAGGGGCTGGCGGGAGGCAGCAGTGAGGCCCGAAGGCATAGGGCCTTGAAAGCTCCGTTAAGATATTGAAATTTATCCTTAAAACTACTGGAAATGTTTTAAGCAGAAAAGCATCAAGGTCAGTTTTCCATTTACAAAGTATAATTCTGGCAGCTTGGTGGAGAATAATTCGAATGAGTCAAGAAAGAAGGCCCGAACGGCAAAGCCCATTAACAATTCCCAGGAAAAAAAAAATAGAATCTGGGTAAGAAAATAAAGTCTAACCTTTCTTCCTTTGTGCTTTGTCTAGTTTCACTCGCTCCTAGGGTGCTGCGTGCAGACGTCTCGTGCCCAGCACCTCAAACCAGAGCTCTTAGTGTGAAAATGGTGGCGGACGCCTCGGCTTGGCGGGCGGGTGCAGAAGCGCTGTGCACGGCACCTCAGTTCAAGATGGCCGCGGAAGACGGTCTGCGCGCGGCACTACAATTCAACGCGGCGGTGGCGGGCCGTGCGCAGAGACGCTGCACCCACCACTGCGACCACCTGGAGCCAGGAGCAGCACAGCTGCACCCGATCTGTGAGAACTACAAAAACCCTATAAAGCAGCCCCGCCCTGTGGCCTTTGAGGAGAGGAGACCGTGTGCTCTAAAGCAGGAGCTCGCGCCTCTCCATTTCTTTCATCAAAGAACACAGAATTCCTTTGCTTCTGAAAAAAAGAAAAGAAAAGAAAGAGTGAAAACCCAGAGGACCAATTAGGAGGCTATAGCAATCAATCAGTAGACACATGATGATAATAAGAACCAGCATAAAAGAAACAGAGAGAGAAAAGATGTCTGTTCCCAGAAAGTTGACAAATGTAGAGATTAATCGAGTATGAGGAGGGGAGAGAGAGGCAGAAATGGGATGCTAGGATGATTCTCAAGTATAGGCAGGCAAAGTATCCTGCCAGTTGAGGTGCCATTTGTTGATAGAGGGAATACAGGAGGTGGGGGGAATGTCCCTTTGTGGGAGGAGATAATGAGTTCACTTCAGGACAAGCTGAGTTTTAAGCACCTTTGTGACATTTAGCTGGCAATGAGGTTGAGTCAGAAGCTCAGGAGAAGGAGCTGGGCTAGAGTTCTGTATATCTGATGACTGAGCCGTGGGAATGGATGAGATTCCCTTGGGAGGAGTAGATAGCGAGAGGACAGGAAGGGCTAGGAGAGAACCTGAAGAACACCAACATGTGAGGGCTGGACAAAAGAATAAGATTGAAAAGAATAAAAATGACTGGAGAATGAGCAGCACCCAGAAAGGTAGTAAGGAAAATGCCTACAGAGGAAAAGTGTGGTATCCTGGAATCCTGCAAGGAGAATAATTTCAGAAGGTAGAAGTAGTCTGCAGACAAAGAAATGTTAACCGAATTTAGAAACTAGAAAGTTGTTGGTCACCTTTGGAAAGCCAGCTTCAGTTGCAAGGTGGGTGAGGAAGCCAGTCTCTGTGGTAGCTGACCAGCAGGTGAGTAGGGGGGAGAAGTAGAGACAGCACATGGAGACACGTGGCTGTAAAGAGAAGGAGAAAGATGGAGTGGTACCTGGTGGAGAGCCCACGCTAAATACTGGCACCTCTCCACTTCATAGTTACCATGATTTGAATAGATGAATTAGACCAATTTCTCCTCACATGTACTAGAATTGATAAGCAATGTTACTACTAGTCAGGAACCACTGAACTTCTAAGTCACTTGATTTCTCTAAGAAGAAAATGCCAGAAATAAAATTGGAGAAAATATAACATTTGATTTGGACACCGAGGAGGCTGCAATTGACCTTTTGATTCTATACTAATAATAAAAATTATTTTTAATATAACAATATCAGTTAACATTTGCTGATCACTCATTATGTGCTGTGCATTGTTTTAAAGACTTGATACATATAAATAATTTAATCCTCACAACAACCCCATGAGATAAGTCATTATCCCCATTTTGCAGATGCAGAAACCGAGAGGCAGAGAGCTGAAGTAAATTGTTCACTTTCACACAACCAGCAAGTGTTGTAGTCAGGATTCCTTAGGGGTGTTTTTCCCTGACTTGCCCGAAGGACAGAGGAGAAAAAGTAAATTGAAAGAGCCGAGGGAAGGAAAAGTGAAGTAATTCTGAGGTTGCCAGTACACTTCCATTCCAGAAAAGTCCTGGCACGAAAGGAGAACAAACTGGTCTTTAGACACTCTCAGTTCCTTTTTCCTAGTGGCTCAGGAGCAGACAATGGTTTTCCCTGAGCCAACTGCTTTAGCCCCTGCCAGCTCTAACCACATAATTATGTTCTTTGATATTCTAGCTGTATGATGACAGGAGCACGTAGGTGAACTGAAGATCCCAGAGGACTATTAAAGAGCAGAAAGTAAACAGGTTTTCTTAGAAATGGTCCTCCCATTTGTTGCCATATCTGCACATCTTTATACAATCAACAAGTGCCTTCATACTCATTATCTCATTTAATTTCCACAATAAGCCTAAGGTAGACAAGGAGCAGTTGTGATCTCTGGATCTTTGCACATCCTGTCCCCTCTTCCTGGAACATACTTTCTCCTCTCCCTTTTTGTTATGTTACTGCTTAGCCATTTAGTTTATCATTTCCTATGCCTTGGTCTATTGAGCTAAAGCGGGGGATAATAGTCTTTGTGTGGTGCTAGACTAAATGAGATTATGATCTATGCCTCTCCTTAAAGGGAAGAAATATTAATATCAGCCCATCCTTGGCTGCCTGGGTATGCCAGAAATACTCAAGGACAAGTGAAATCCAAGCTACTAAGAACTTTATGAGGCTTGTATCAGTCAGTGTTCAGTTGGGGGTATATTCATTATGAGCATTATAGAATAAGAGAGTTACTATAAAAATTAGACCTTAGACAACTGTGGGTAATGCTGGGGCAGTGAAAGTCTTGAAGGCATATTTGAAGGATTAGAAAAGGGACCATAGTAAATCTGAAAAATCAAGCATGTCTAGTCACCAAAGTAGGCTCACAAAAAGGTAATACGTGAAGAGGTTTGAAACACCATTACCTCTCAGAGGCTACTGCTTCTGTGGGTACCAAGAGGAGGTGGTGAGCTTGGAGCTACTGGTTGTCGAGAGGAAGAGCTGGATGACCTGAAACCTATGAGGTACCTCTGCGCCTGTCACTGCATCTGACCACACTGACCTCCAGAGAGTATTAATGGCTGCTGCTTCACTTCTGCCTTCCAAATCTTATACAAGTTCCTCTTTTGCACAGCTCTGGACTGGGACCATAAAGGGAAACATATGTAGTTCCCAAATGAACTAAGTTGACACAGCCAAATTCAGCACACACTTGAAAAGTAAAAGGCAAACTAAGTTAAGGGTTCACCAACATGGGAAGGGTTGTCATATTAGAGTCACCCTTGACTCTTCTCTTATATCCCATACCCAGTTTGTCATCATATTCTATAGCTTTTTTTTTTTTTAATATATTTATTTATTTTTGGCTGTGTTGGGTCTTCGTTTCTGTGCGAGGGCTTTCTCTAGCTGAGGCGAGCGGGGGCCACTCTTCATCACAGTGCACAGGCCTCTCACTATCGCGGCCTCTGTTGTTGCGGAGCACAGGCTCCAGACACGCAGGCTCAGTAGTTGTGGCTCGTGGGCCCAGTTGCTCCGCAGCATGTGGGATCCCCCCAGACCATGGCTCGAACCCATGTCCCCTGCATGGGCAAGCATATTCTCAACCACTGCACCACCAGGGAAGCCCGTATTCTATAGCTTTTATCTCCACAATGACACACTCATTTCTCCCCTCTTCTCTATCACCTTGGTCATCACCCTAGTTCTGATTCTCCTTACTTTTGTTTTAAAGACCGAACGTCTTTCAAGTCCCCCACCCACCCTACTCTCTCTGGCCTATGCATCCTTTGCCCTTGATACTTCGTCTGCCTAGAATGCTCTTTCCCTCCTTAATACTTCAGGTCTCCATTTAAATATCACTTCCTTCTGGAAGAATTTTTGAATCCCTCTAAAATTCTGAGTCAGGTACTTCTCTATTCTAGCACTTACTACATTTTATGTATTATTTAATTAATTATCTATCTTTCCCTGCATCCTCACTAGTGCCTAGCAGATAGGGGCTCGATAACTGTTAGATGATTGACAGAATGAATGAATAAATGAGTGAATGAATGATAAGTCTCTCCATTTCGAGTGTGTCTTCTCTTCACGATCTTTTATATCCTACATTGACATTATCTTTTTGAAAGCCTGACCTTGTTCAGTGGCTTGTCATTGCCAGTGGAATAAAATCCAAAGCCTCACCTGTGCATTTAAGAACCACCACATATGATCCCAGCCTATCTTTTTAAAATATGTCCCTGTATTCCTCTACATGTTTCCCTGAATACCAACCAAACTGATCTACATATTATTCCCTAAAGAAGAGTAATTATTTGTAATAATTTTTAAAAACAGCTTTTATTTATTGAGCATATACTATATACCAGGCACTGTGATAAACATTTTATATACTATATCTTATTGAATCATCGCAATAATCACATTACAATAGCAATCACAATAAGAGATAAGAACACTGAAGCTCAAAAAGGATAAGTCACTTGCCCAAGATCACATAGCTAGTAAATGATGAAACCAGTATTTAAGCTCATGTATTATCTTACCCCAAAGTCAAGATTATAACCACTCCACTGTACCACATCCTCCTATAAGTGATTCTCAGTAACTTTGTTTTCCAGCTAACCATTGTTAAAATCAACCATCACTGTAGCTGGAACAGCCCCTAGTTACCTTCTGTGTAAGTGCCCTTGCTTTACAGGTAAGGAGATAATTCCCAGGAAGACTAAGTGACAGCCCCTGATGGTGGTAAACCAGAACTCTGGTTTGCTATGCAATTGTTTTCCGTTATAAGAACTGTCTCCTTCTCTGACTAGAAATTGATCCTAGGCTGTGGCATGATGAGAACCAAGTTCTCCCCACCGGAAGGCAGGGAGAACACCCAGCACACGTAGTCTTTGCTCATTCTGTACACTCTGCCTACCTAAATTCAACTTTACTCTGCTGGTCCTCAGGCCATCTGTTTCCTGTTTTCTAAGAATACAGAGAAGAGTGAATCAGAGAGATATCGTGCCTGCCTTCCAGGATCTTCAAAATAAATAGTGACAATACTGATAGGAATACTACGAGCAGTAGACAAAAGTTCCATAAAAACAACACTCAAGACTTCCATTCATACAAGCGATGGAGTCAGTGAGTTCTGAAAGCTGTGTGTTTATCCTGGGTGGGAAATTATCACCTTCCTGGAGGAGGTGGAATTTTAAGAAAAGTTGAAATGCTACAAGATATGGAGTTCATCCAACCAGAAACTGGACATTGGGTGGAGCAAGCGTGCATCATGAGAAGACATGGAGATGGGAAAAGCGTTTCAGACTGAAGGGGCAGTGAATTTTCTCATTCATTCAACTGCTTTGTTTTCATAATGTACTTAAGATGTACCTACTGAGCCAGGAATTCTATGAGAGCTTAAAACAAAGGGGCTTAACCTAGAACAGTAGTGGTTGAGGACGTTTATGCTAAGATCTGAAGCTAGGAGATTGGGTAAAGACAGGGAAAGCATTCCAGGTGGGTGCAAATAGCAAATGCAATAACCCTGAGGTGAAAGAGAACCTCATACATTGGAGGAACTAAAAGAAGGCCAGAGTTCACAGAGAGATATTATCATGAAATGAGATAATGGATTGGTTAACAAGCACCAAATCATGGAAAGCTCTTTAGTTTATTTTATGGATTTTAAAAAATTTTAGTTCTTTATTTTTGGCTGCACTGAGTCTTCATTGCTGCACTCGGGCTTTCTTTTTAGTTGCGGCAAGCGGGGGCTACTCTTTGTTGCAGTGCACAGGCTTCACACTGCAGTGGCTTCTCTTGCTGCAGAGCATGGGCTCTAGGCACACAGGCTTCAGTAGTTGTGGCGCACGGGTTTAGTTGCTCCGCAGCATGTGGGATCTTCCCAGACCAGGGCTCGAACCTGTGTCCCCTGCATTGGCAGGCAGATTCTCAACCACTGCAGCACCAGGGAAGCCCCTATGTTATGGATTTTTATAGTTAGGCTGTGGCAAGTTAAAACCTGACCCCAAAATTCTTTGATAATCCTCCCAGTGGGCTCTGCAATGCTGTGCCAGATTCTTGCCTCATGTCTTAAGAAATGGCGACTTCTACTTCCTGTCTTTTTGGACACTTTTGAAACCCAGCCACCGTGTTGTAAGGAAGCCCAAGCAGATTATGGAGAGGCCCACATAGAGAGGCCACGAGGACAGGAACTGAGGGTCCTGACCCTTGGCCCTGGTTGAGCTTATAGACAATAGCCAGCACTAACTTGCCAGCCATATGAGTGAGCCGTCTTGGAAGTGGATTCTCCATCCCCTAGTCAAGCCACTTCAGCTGATGCTGCAAGGAAAAGAGATGAGCCTCTCTTGTTAAGCCCTGCCCACACTGTAGATTCTTAATGTAAACAAATGATTGTTATTGTTTTCAAGACAGTAAAGTTTGGAAGTACTTCATTACATAATAATCGATGTCAGGAATGTAGAGAAATGGGAAGCCATTGAAGAAATTTGAGTGTTAAGAATTTTGCTTCTAATTAAAGTTTCCCCTTGTATCTGGTGGGGGAATATCACTGTTATTTACTTCGTAGAGTTGCTCTGAGAACTGAATGAGGTAGTGAAAGTAAAGTGCTTTGCACAGAGCTGGGTATTTAATAAACCCTCAACAAGTGTTAGGTTATTATTGTTTTTTTTAATAAAGTTATTTATTTTATTTATTATTTTTGGCTGCATTGGGTCTTCATTGCTGCACACAGGCTTTCTCTAGCTGTGGCGAGTGGGGGCTATCCTTCGTTGTGGTGCATGGGCCTCTCATTGCAGTGACTTCTCCTGTTGCAGAGCAAAGGCTCTAGGCACGCGGGCTTCAGTAGTTGTGGCATGTGGGCTCAGTAGTTGTGGCTCGCAGGTTCTAGAGCACAGGCTCAGTGGTTGTGGCGCATGGGCTTAGTTACTCTGTGGCATGTGGGATCTTCCTGGACCAGGAATTGAACCCACATCCCCTGCATTGGCAGACGGATTCTTAAGCGTTGTGCCACCAGGGAAGTTCCTGTTGTTGTTATTTTTTGAGTTTAGAGAAAAGAAAGAGAATGGAAGAAAAACTATTGCACAAGTCAAAAGATAAGTTAATGTTTTCTTGGCCTGGAATGGTGACAGGAAGGATGAAGTGGATAGATTAGAAAGCTATTTAGGATGTAGAATTGATGGGCAGTCATAATTGAGGGAGGTAAAGGGTGAAGAAGAAAAAAAACTCAAGAATAATTCCAAGGTTTCTGGCCTTAGAACTGGGTCCACAAATGTAGTAGACAACTGCTGAATTTGCTTTTTGGAATCTTTTCACTGTCCAGGTAATTTTACCCCAACTTCCTTCTGAGGAATCAACCTGCCTCCACCCTCAATCCTTGCTTTGAGCAGGGCTGATCCACTCCACCTCCTCCAGGTTATACCTATTACCCAGGCCTAAGCTCATCTCCCATGTTCCAGGATTGTCATATGGTCCAAACAGGCCATCAGAGCCAACAAGACTCAATTTTAGGGCTCTTTGTTTCTTTGGCTTTGGAGAACTGAACCTGTAACTGTATAAACTGGAACTACTACAGCCATCTCCCATCTGAACATAGAGCCAACACAGTGGTGGCAGAGCCAGAGATGACAGTATTTGAGTGTTAAATCAAGCTGTACCTGAGATATAAGACAATACCTTCCACTTATGGAACTAAAGAATTTCCTTTTTTTTTTTCTTTCACATAAGCCACTTTGCTTTGGGTTTATGGATGCTGGCATCTGAAGGAGCCCAAACTGATACATTAGTGATGCTAGGGAAAACTGAAAGAGGGACAAGTATTGTGCTACAGCTGGGTGGGATGTTGGCAACTTTAGAGACTTCAATATTAGTGGAGAAGTTAGGGCTGGACAAAGTGAAGGGTAATTGGAAGGGGAAGAAATGGAGGTGAAAAACCTAGACTGGTCAAAAAGTATAGTCATCCCCAACTTTACTAGTCATCAGAGAAATGCAAATTAGAACACAATGTGATACCACCACACACACACACACCAGAATGACTAAAATGAAGAAATAGACAATTTCATGTATTGACAAGGATGTGGAACGCTTGGAACACTCATACACTGCTGGTGGGGATGTAAATCTATGGAACCACTTTGGAAACTAACAGAAATGCATGCTTATCACACCATAAGACATGTAAAGGAATGGTGATAGCTCTCTATTTGTAACAGCTTCAAACTGGAAACTACTCAATCCCCTTTAACCATAGAAAAACTCATGGTGTATTTTCTCAATAAAATACTATACAACAGGGAAAATCCGTGAACTACCAAGCTCAGAACAAGGCAGAACAAATTTATGGTGTTATAATTCTGAATATTGATTAGGCTTTGGGAGGGTACTGACCGGAAGAAGCAAGACGGGCCTTCTGGGATGCTGGCAATTTTCTATTTCTTAATCTGGATGCTGGTTATACAAGCATGTTCATTTTGTGAAAATTCACTTAACAATTTGGGCACTTTTCTGTATATTTGCTATACTCCACTTAAAAGTTAAAAAAAATAGGGCTTCCCTGGTGGCGCAGTGGTTGAGAGTCCGCCTGCCGATGCAAGGGACACGGGTTCGTGCCCCGGTCCGGGAAGATCCCACATGCTGCGGAGCGTCTAGGCCTGTGAGCCATGGCCGCTGAGCCTGCGTGTCTGGAGCCTGTGTTCCGCAACGGGAGAGGCCACAACAGTGAGAGACCCGCGTACTGCAAAAAAAAAAAAAAAAAAGTTAAAAAAATAAAAGTGTAGGTACAAGGAGTCATAAGCGATGGAATATATTTCCAGTAAAGTTGGAGATCTGAAAGTAGGTGAAATAATTGGTTTCATGTCTAGTGTCTCCAAGTCTTAGAATCCCAGAAATGGGAGGGACTAAATTAACTCAGAAAAGGGTGGTCTTCAGTCTTCACTTATTAAGCAGTGCCAGTTCTTGGCATTGGGGAGCTCAATGTTGAGCCTTCCCTGTCTAGGGCAAAGCCAGTCCAATGCAGTGGAGCAGCCCCCTGACCTCTCTAAAGGTCAGACCCAGTGCTCGAGTCTGTAGTTGGGGACTGTAGGAGCTGCAGTGATGTCACTGCAGCCTTGGTAGTCTGATCAGCTAGGATACCTGCTAGGATTGTAGATTGCCTTGTAGGAATTGTTTCAGTGAACTTAAGAGAGTCTTGCTGGGAAAAAGTCTAAGGCATTGGGGTCTCTAGACCTGAGGCTTAGAAACTTTCTACTCAAGTTTCACTGCCTCTCAAGAATGAGAGGCTTCCTTTGATCTCCTAGAATTGATAGACTGAAGGAGCTGAGAAGGCCGTGCAGATTCCAAGTCTGAATTCCTAAATTCCAATTTTGTCACACCATCATCAACCTCACTGTCTCTCCTGTAGAGTTAGTTCAGGCTCCCTTTCCTTCTCTCCTGGAGCCCCAGGAGTCCCCCAGATTCATGCCTTACAACCCTCCATTCACAGGGTCTTCAGAAAGATCCTTCTAACATGCAAATACAACCATGTCACCCCCCTGTCTATAGCCTTTAATGGATCCCCCCCTTCTTGGGTTTCAAACCAAACTTCATCAGAAGGCTCAAGGCCCCATGACCTTTACTTGACCACCTGTCCAGTATCATCTCTGTCCACTTGTCCCCACTTTACAGTCCAATCAGGATACTGAATGTGGGGGCTATTTCTCATCTCTGTGCCTTTAACCCAAACACCCTTTCTTCTCTGTCTGTTAAATACTTATTTATCTTTTAAAACCATAGCCAGGCATCACTTCCTCCAGGAAGCTTTCCCTGTCAACCCCTACTCCTTCCTCTCATTCTGATTTTGTACTTTCTTTCACTGCATATGTTACATGGTGCTGTGTTGATTCACTGTGTGTGTCTTCCCTATTAACAGTCCAGATGCTGGGTGGCCAGGATCTTTATTCATCTCCATTCCCAGTTCTTGCAATGGCATTTGGTATGTGGTATGGCATTTTTCAGTGAGGTTTTGATGACTAGACCCTTCAAAGTACAGCTCTATTGCTATCATTGAAGCGTAACTTTCAGGAGACTTTATCATTATTATTGTTTATGTGCATACATGGGTTAATGATAAGCAAACTAAACTCCTATAACTGCTTAATGAAGGAGGCTATTTCATTTGATCCTTGCAGTAGGTGCTTGATAGAATGGCCTCTCTCAAGCCCCCAATCCCACGCACAGACCGGCACAAAAAACTCAAATACGGGAGGAAATATTAGAGTCTCCCTTGATATTTATTTTTATCTCGGTTTTAAACTTTTTTATTTTACATGTTTTATAATGTATTTGATAATATAGTGGTATACAAGCAAATATGCACATATCATGGAAGAGTACTTAAAATTATTTTACTGATAGAGGGCGTGATCAAAAAAGTTTGAGACACTGTGTTAGGTACCACAGGCTTCATGTTAGAGCACCTGAGAAAGGAAGGTGATGTGATCTGCCAGCCAAGTTGCAGGGTATGTATTTCATAGTTTGGTGACAAATTTCTGGCTGGGTTACATGTCTGAGCTCAGTTCCCGTCTCCCCAATTTTCCTATTCCTGTTTCCCAATTACTAATAGTGGCAGCAGTATCAATTAATATGCAGTAAGTGCTGGTTCTTTGCCAGACGCTGCATTAAACATTTTTACACATTACTTCATTTAAAACTCATAACAGCTCTGAGGTGGGCACTATTATCCCTGATTTACAAATGAGGAACCTAAAGTATAAGAACTTGCCCAAGATCTCAGAGCTACCAGTGGCAGAGCCAAGATTCAGTCCTAAGCCATGTAGGAGCTCCTTGAAAAAGTAGGTGGAGTTGAAGGGTAGTTCTGGATTCAAACACAGATTTTGTCGTTTATTAGGAGGGCTGTACAACAGTGTTGTCTCAACTTAGAGGTACGTGACACATTGTTTTAACGTCTAGTCCAAACCCTGTAATGGCCCTCTCAGGCAGAGGCAAATAAAACATGATGCACACGGGATCCTGCACTTCTGAAGGGTGTTGTATGCCTCACAGTACCAAAGGGAAACTGCTCTTATAAACAGCGTAATTCTTCACCACCACTGCCCCACCACTAGCCTCATCATGGCAAGATGCCCAAAGTCCTAAGCAGTAAGTACATCAGTGTTTAAAGTGAGTCTCAAGTGAAAAGCACAGCAAATCAGTGCGCCTTGTCTTCTGATGGCACAACCTCATCAAACTGGGCAGACACTTCAACTTGACCTCAGTTTTGCCATGCGTACAATGCTTTCTCTAAGTTCTTGACTGCTATTCTGGAATTCTGTTATGTAGAATAAGTCTTCTCAAAGCTGTGTGGGGCTTTCCCTGGTAAATGTGGGTGGTCTTTTATTTGTTTGTTCAGTTTGTGGTTTGTTGTTGTTATTGGTTTGCTCATCTTGCTACCGCAAGTGTAGTCAATACCTCATGCATATAGTAAGCCAGGAAACATTTCTCAACAGTTCAGGTCAGACACTCACATCTCAGCAGGGGTGTCAGACACTCACTTCTATTAAAGTGTCCAATGCTGAGGAAGGCTCCCAGAGCTGTCTGAGATCCTGTTGCTCTACCCTAAGGTTGGAGCAGGTTCACACCCTGCTCACAGCTCCTGATTGAACACTAGTTCCATCTTCCAAACTGGAGATGGACCCCACAGATGGTCTGAGATATAAAAGGCACCCCCCAAACACTTATCAGGAAAGCATCCTTTATCGTCCCATTTTCTAAATCCTCTGAGTGGAAAATAAGACCCAGAGATACGTGGGTCTTTGTAGGGCTGAGCAATTACACCTGTGCTCTGCACACCACTAATGAGGGTTCAGGGTCAAGGCTACTTGCAACGGAGTTTTAACAAGAAGGGAGGCTGACTGGAGAAAAAGCAGGGAAGGAAGTAAGGAGGCAGAAAGAGGAACAGGAAAAACTAGAGGAAAAGGAGGTGTGTACCATTAAATGCTTAGGGCACATAAGATGAGTCTCTGAATAAAGGACATGGAGGGTTCAATGTACAAATAATGAGGCTGACTATTTTATCTCCACTCTTGGAGATTTATAGCATGCCTTAGCTTGTTAAAATCCTTGTAGAATTCTGCAATTTAAAAAAAAGTTTTTAAAGTTTATCCTAGTCCCAACCAAACTTTTTGGCCACAGAATCCAGTTTCCTTGTAATGCTTATTAATATTCCTGGAATAGATAGAAAAATTTATCTAAGGGAGCCCAGGATGCTCGGGTGAAGAGGTATAAAGAGGGAACTGGTTCTTGTTTCCTAGGAGCTTACAAAATTGTGGGACAATACTTGCCTAAATGCAGAATTTTGCAAGATTGAAAACCAGTTTAAGGTAATGGGAGAGAATCATTATTCCCTGGGGAAGTGGTACAGACAGAACAGGTTGGGAATTCATCCATTAATCCTCAAGTATCTGGGGCACCTAGTAGATAGCAGACACCATGCTGGGCCCGAGGGATACACAGGTGAACAAGGCAGACATAACTTTCCTCTCCTAGAGCTTAACTTCCAGTGAGGAGAGACAAAAAATAAGTGCACAAGTAAGTAAATGTAGAATTATAAGTCAGGAGGAGTGCCCTGAAGGAAATGAGCAGGGTGCTCTAATAAAGCAATGGGGACCTGCTTGAGCTGGGTTCAGTAGCGATGGCCTTTCCAAGGTAGAGGCATTTAAGTTTCAACTTAAAAGTTGAGAAGAAGTCAGGCATAAGGCAAATGGGAGGGGAAAGGATCAAAACACACTTCATGGGGCAAGTGGAGGGTGTAGGCTGGGCTTTAGAGCATGAGTAGATTTAGGGAGAGAGAAAAAGGTGTCCAGTTACTTGTTAATTTAAGCAATGTAGTACTGAGCCTCTAAGGTGCTTCACTGAGCTAGGGATGCAGCAGGGGGCAGCCGACAAGCCCTTGGATTTCCTAGAGCATTCCAGTGGGGAAGACACAGAAAAGCTATAAACAAGTAAAGGAATGAGGTCATTTCAGGTAGTGAAGAAAATTCTATGAAGAAAATAAAGTAGGGTGATGAGGTGGGGTGAGGAAGAGGTAGTATTAGAAGACTTACTCAGAGAAGGACTTTCTGAGCATTTGATATTTGAAATGAGATCTGAATGACAGAAAGGAGAGGGCTGTTTGAAAAGCTTTCTGGAGGAAAACATCCCAGAGTGAGGTGATGCAAGAATGCTGAGGTGGGGAATGAGCCCAGGACATTCAAGGAACCTGAGGAAGGTTCTAAGTGAAGGAAACAACATGAGCGATGAGAGAGAAGGAAAAAGATCTGTTTAAGGCCCTTTTTGGCTAAAACAGAGCTCTCAATATGGAACCAAAGGGTGAAATTTTTGGATAAGTAATCTGTGGCCACTTGAATATCAGGGTAAGGAACCTGTTTTCCAACACCACCTATAAGACATTGTTCCCAGGCACAAAGCACTCCTACAGACATGCCCACACTTTTATTACCCACCAAAACGCTGTAGGGCATAAGAAACTGCAACAGTTTGAAAATAACTATTAATAATATTTCAATAATGGCCAAAGGGCAGAAATTACTTCTTCTCTTCTTTCTCAGTAATACAGCAACCCAGTTTTAGGTAGGAGCATTATTACACTTCCCAGGATTCCTTGTAGTGAGGCTTGGCCATGTGACTAATTTCTGGCCCACGGGATGTAAGCAAAAATAGCAAAGTCAAGCTCTGGAATGTGTCCCTAGGGGAGGGAGTATGTCCTCCCCCTCCCCCCCACCTCTGTCTGGATTGTAGATATGACAGTTGGATTTCCATCCTGGATCATGAGGACAGGGGCCACCCCTAGGGATGACTATAGAGGTTCCATACCAGCCATAGGCTGCCCCATCAGTGTTTTACATGACTGAGAGATAGACTTCTCTCTTGTTTAATTTAGCTGCTGTTTTTGTGGGTCTTTGTTATACACAACTTAGGCTGGATGCTAATACAGCCACTTACTACAAGTTGTAGCAATGGATAAGATAAGCCTATTAGAATGCAAGTGAATGAAAATGTGTGTATTACAAAGATAACCTTGAACCCTACATATATTCTACATATACATAGATTCTATATATCATTATATTTCTTAGGCAAATCTTTCAAAAACATTGGTACTTTTAAATATGTTTTTATCACAGGTTAGTATTTGCAACACAACTCACAGCAGATCATAACAGCATTAGTGTCAGGACACTAAGACAGAGAACTCCATGTGAAATTTGATTTGGTGAGTCCCTGGAGCAGGGCACAACTGACATCTTCCAGAGCAGCTGGACCTGGGGTCTCATTAGAAATCATATGATTCCCATCAAAAGAGACATGGACTATGGATTAATGTTGATTTCTCTCAAAGTTAAACATAGTCTTTACCATATGACCAGCAATCTCACTACTAGGTCTTTGCCCAAGGGAAATGAAAACAATTGTCCCAACAAAGACTTGCACATGAATGTTCAGAGAACTTACGCAAGTAGCCAAAAACTGGAAGTATCCCAGGTAAATAGATAAACGAATTGTGGTACATACAATGGAATGCTTCTCAGCAAGTAAAAGGCTTGAACTACGATACATACAACATCATAGGTGAATCTCAAACTCATAGTGAGTGAAAGTAGCCAGACATCAAAGAGCACATTCTGGATGATTCCATTTTATGTGATATTCTAGAAGAAGCCAAACCAATCTATAGAAGAAGTAACAGAAAGCAGAGCAGTTATTGCCTCTCACTGCAGGTGGAAGTGGGGATTGGCTGCAAGGGAATACAAGGGAACTTTCTAAGGTGATGTAATTGTTTTATATCTTAACTGGGGTGGTGATCTAATAAGTATATTCATTGGTCAAAATTCATCAAACTGTACACTGAAAATAAGTGCACTTTATGGTATGGAACTTAACTTTCAATAAAGTTGATTTTAAAGTGTATTTTTTTTTTTTTTTTTTAGTTACCATGCTAAACAGGAAAAAAGAAATGCTTTGGAGAAAGAAGGCAAATAGTGATTTGAAATGGAAATCCCAGGGACTTCCCTGGTGGTCCAGTGGTTAAGACTCCATGCTCCCAATTCAGGGGACCCAGGTTCAATCCCTGGTCAGGGAACTAGAGGCCGCATGACGCAACTAAAAGATCCCGCATGCCGCAACTAAACATCCCACGTGCCGCAGCTAAGACCCAGCGTAGCCAAATAAATAAATAAACAAATAAATGAAATGGAAATCCCAAATTTAATGTTAAAAGGGCAGATGTTCTGAATTGCTGGTTTTTTTTTTTTGAAGAAAGCTGCTTCTTGCATGAAGACTCTTGACAGCCGTGCTCCAAGAAAAGAAGCAGTAAGGACTGTTTTCCAGAAAAAGCAACTCTGGGTCTGCCAGTGGGTAACAGGGAGCAAATGAGGGAATGCACAGAGGGGCCAGACTCACTTGTGTATGAGAATCCCCTAGGGCAGTGCTTCTCAAATCATCTATGGCAAAGGACCAGGTGTTTTTGTTGGGGCAGTGTCTTGTTTGTTTTGTAAAATAAAAAATCACATATACTAGAGGTCACAGCATGTAAGTCTCCAAACACTCCTTGGTGTATGTCTGGCCTGTGTGCAGATTGTTAGCAAACATGCAGAGACTGGCCTGGACGCTCAGAGCACTATCCCGGGGCTTCCCAGAACTGCTTGGGGTACAATTTGGAAGAGACAGGTCCAGTGTCAGCAGAGAGGCAGGAGCCAAAGACAACTGGGTTGTGAATATGAAAGTGGCCTTGTCTGAACACAGTGGACGGTGAGGTCTGAGGAAATGTGCTTACAAAGATTTCAAAACAGGTGCATGAGGTCAACAAAACACTGTTTTGGAAAGATTCATCTGGCAGCACACACAGGACAGTAAGGAACAAAGAGGCTTGAATCACGGGATTGATGTAGACGTTGTTGCAACCAACCAGGTGGGACATGACTAGGATTTGAACCTTGGTGGCAGCTGTGGAACTGGACAGGAGGGAATGTAGGCCAGAGGGCTAGGATCGACAGTGACTGGCAACAGAGTGGAGAGGGGCCTGGGGGGTGAAGGCAGGGTCAGAGCTGGTCCTTTGATACAGGAGGACGCAGGTATTCCGAGGAACGAAAAGGAAAGGGAGGAAATTCACATCTGCAGCCTCCATTTGCTCTGGGGAATAGGAAGAAGGCTCCTGGGTGTGCCAGGGCTCCCTGGGCCTGGCACTCGCCTGAGGGCTGACTCTGCTTGCCTTGGCCTCTAGCCCAGCAATCCCTGACCCACTGCCGCCCACAGTGCCACCCACAGTGGGTGACAAAGGGAGACGGTCAGAGGGGGTGGGAGAGAGCTTGTGCCTTTGTGTGTGCCATTTTCCATGCCTGGCATGCCTGCTTTCTCCCACCCGTAGCTCCTCCTCACCTTCTAGGCCTGGCCCAGATGTCACCCCGGGGGCAGAATGACTCACCCTCAGTTATGCTGGGATGGCTCTTCAATTTGTTAGAGCAAAAACGCCACATCCCAGGACAGCTGCTCACGTTGGGCTGCCCTGCCACATTGCAGTGTCACCGTAGGGGTCATATCCAACTTCAGCTTCACCAACCTGTAGCACAACGCCTAATGCAAGTGACCGCACTCAAGACACAACACAAACGGATGAGGGAGACACCGAAGGAAGGACCCAAACAGGCAGGGAGGTCATGTGAAATGGGCTCAACAAGCATGGAGGTGAGCAAGAGCCAGAGGTCACATGAGTTTTCTTTCCTCTGCCCTTGATACATGTATGGCAACCATTATTTGAGACTTTAAACTCCCTCAACCCCAAATAATTTAGGGGCTCCTCTCTGAATGAAAAAACAACTGGCAGCCCAGTTAGTTTCAGGGTAGAAACTATACTCTGGATTTAGTCATCAGTGCCCAGAGCGGTCTTAACTTTAAAGGCTGTAAGAAGCTGGGCTGAACTATGGAGAACAGTACGGAGGTTCCTTAAAAAACTAAAAATAGAACTACCATATGACCCAGCAATCCCACTACTGGACATATACCCTGAGAAAACCATAATTCAAAAAGAGTCATGTACCACAGTGTTCATTGCAGCTCTCTTTACAATAGCCAGGACATGGAAGCAACCTAAGTGTCCATCGACAGATGAATGGATAAAGAAGATGTGGCACATATATACAATGGAATATTACTCAGCCATAAAAAGGAACGAAATTGAGTCATTTGTAGGGACGTGGGTGGATCTAGAGGCTGTCATACAGAGTGAAGTAAGTCAGAAAGAGGAAAACAAATACCGTATGCTAACACATATATATATGGAATATAAAAAAAATGGTTCTGAAGAACCTAGGGGCAGGACAGGAATAAAGATGTAGAGAATGGACTTGAGGACATGGGGAGGGGGAAAGGTAAGCTGGAACGAAGTAAGAGAGTGGCATAGACATATATACACTACCAAATGTAAAATAGACAGCTACTGGGAAACAGCTGCATCGCACAGGGAGATCAGCTCAGTGCTTTGTGACCACCTAGAGGGATGAGATAGGGAGGGTGGGAGGGAGACGCAAGAGGGAGGAGATATGGGGATATATGTATATGTATGGCTGATTCACTTTGTTGTAAAGCAGAAACTAACACACCATTGTAAAGTAATTATACTCCAATAAAGATTAAAAAGAAAAAAAAGCTGGGCTGACAGTGATCTGACCAGTAAACTGGGGAGTCACCACCTTCAGTCTGAGAACAAGGATCAAAAGAGAAGCTGGGTCACCCTTCAGCTCTACCGGCCCTGAAGTCACTAGTGTGACTACAAAAAGAGGTGGGATTATCACAGATCTGAAGATGGAAGCCCACTTTCAGTGTAGGGTTGCTCATGTCTCGGGGCGGGGAGTAGCCTGGGGTTTATGGCCTGGTCCTTTCTGATGGGTTGGTGCCCTGGTCATAGAGGATGTTACATGCTTTGAATATCACCCCTGACACACCCCTTAGCAGAAGCAATCATCCCAGGGATTTTCTGATCCAAAGAATCCAGGCTTCTACAGCACAGAGGAAAGGGATTGAGACCCCGGAGGGAAGATACTAGAACAATCAAGTAGGGGAATTTTCAGCTGGAAGCAGGGATTCCTGGATGGGAAACTTTCAGTAGTAAAGCCAGGGCAGTCATGGGCAAACTGAGACGGTTGGTCAGCCTAGTTAGAAGGCATCTAAGAGATCACTGCCTTACTCTCTTTCATAAAATGTAGTCCCGGAGAGGGCAAGTGACTCAGCCAAGTTCATGCAGAGGCCAGTGGCAGGGCTGGGACAGGAACCCAGGTCTCCAACTAGCTCTGCAGGCTTTTCCCTCAATGGTGTTTGCTTTCAGCATCCTCTGGACTCTTGCCTTTTTCACTTAGATGACTACAGCCCCTTCCTTTGTACGACCCCAAGCAGAGGATTTTCCAACAGCTGATTACCTGCTAATTGTTAGACAGGAGGGATGTTGATGTGCCCCAGGAGCTCTTTGGCTTGTTCTCTGGCAGCCCGTCTCCTTTGTCTAAAGAAATGCTCTCATCCAAGCCTGGACCAGTGGATCTGCTTCTCTCTCTCCCCCTTGGGCCCCAAACTAGACACAAAGTCTCAAAAGGGATAAAATCCTCTTCCTGTGTCACCCTTAGGACAGCCATGGCAGAGGGCAGAGAGTAAATGCACACACGGGAAAACTCAGCAACCAACGGTTGCTGAGGGCGTCTCCAACCACCTGCAGATGGCACCTTTGGTTTTCATCTCCTCTCATTCCTTGGAGGGCTGAGTGGTTAACTCAGCAAGTGATTCCCCTGCCCAACCCTCCTGGAATCAGTGGTCCGAGAGTGTGAGGCCCTGGCTGAGGCAGTCTGCAGGTGTGTGGCAGTGCGTGCTTCCCAAGGACGTAAAATCCAGTGATGGGCAGATAGCTGTATCACCACAGGCTTTCAAAACAAGCGTACAGAAAATGAGCCCCAGTCTGTCTGTTTACAAATGCTGTACTTTCTTCTTCTCTCTTTTCATGCCTGAATCTGTTCAGGAATGTCACATTCCAGCCTTTCTGGGCTGACCACATGTCACAGTGGCAGCCATTGTAATGTTGCACAGTCTAGAATGTGGTACTTCTGAATGAGTCAGGCAGGAATGCCAAGTGTAAACCTGCCTCATACTACTTCTTCATGTGACTCCAGGGCTTGGATCATTGGGTGGTGTATTTCAAGGTTCTTGAAGACAACATGCAATTTGCTGTCCAGTTCGGTGAGTGACAAAAACAGAGAAGTATGACCACAATAATAATGAGTCAATTTTCATCACTGTTTAGTTTGTAAAATCCTTTCATAGCCATGGTCTGGATTGATTCTTACAATATCTTTGTGAGGAAAGCAAGGCTGATAAAGTTCAGAGAGTGGAAATGCCTCAGATCAGATGACTAGTAAGGGCTAGGCAGGCCTGAGTTATTGGAGGCGTACATGCTTCAGAGCCTTTCCCACTGCACCGTCCAATGTCTGCCTACTCAATCCTCCTCCAGAAGTGGATCTGCTCATTAATCCATTATGTGGACTGGCAAACTCACAGGGGCTTTTCTGAAGCACTGAGGTGGAAGTTTGACAATAAAGCAAATGAGGATTTAAATAAGGATTAAATAAAATAAGGTTTGGGAAACGGCAGAGGGTCATGGCTGACAGCCATCACTCTGGAGCTACTGGACCTGGATTCAAGCCCAAGTTTTGCCACTTACTAGCTGTATGACCTTGGATATGTCACATCACCTCTCTGAGTTTCAGTTTCCTCATCTGAAGTATGGATAAAATTAGTACCTGCTACACAGGGCTGTGAGGATTAAATGTGATAATGTATGCAAAATAGCTTAGCACAAAATTGGCACTTGATAAATATTTGCTGACTAATGAACTGAAATGATTGGCAAGGCTGGGATATGAAAAAAGAGCTGGCTGACTTTGAAGCCAGGACTCTTAACTCTCACGAAATGCTGACGCCCAAACTTGCCAAACACCTCCCACCAGACAATGAGGGTAGGAGGCATTCTTTTTTTTTTTTTTTTTTTTTGCAGTACATGGGCCTCTCACTGTCGTGGCCTCTCCCGTTGCGGAGCACAGGCTCCGGACGCGCAGGCTCAGCGGCCATGGCCCACGGGCCCAGTCGCTCCGTGGCATGTGGGATCTTCCCGGACCGGGGCACGAACCCGTGTCCCCTGCATCGGCAGGTGGACTCCCAACCACTGTGCCACCAGGGAAGCCCTAGGAGGCATTCTTGAAACAGCTGGATGATTCTCCTTAAAGCCCCTTCCAAGGCTCAAACATCCATGCCTCTCTCCTACTTCCTTGGATACATTACAAAGAACTTCAAAAAGGAGGAGCTTGGGAAGGGAGTGTAACCTCCATACCAGAGATATGACTTCACATGAGGGAAGAAGTAGACTAGCAAGAATAGTTGGGTAGATCTGGCCTCATTCTACACCCAAGACGGTACGTTTCTGCCTTTGGGGCTTAGCATCGTGGTGTGCCAGGGCAGGAAAGGACCACAGATAGATGTTGTTTGGTGAGAACACGGAGGCCCAGAGAGATCAAGCAGCTTGCTCAAGACTGCACAGCCATGCTGTGGCAAAGCCAAGACTGGAACCCAGGCTTCCATCCCTAGACTCCCTGCCACCACCTCCCTAAATACACAGGCTTTCAAAATCATTAGGGCACAGAATAGTCCAGCATTAAGCTTTAGAAATCCCAACTGGCCCTCCCACATTTCTTCTTGAGGACAAAATCACACAGGGGTAAACTGTATTAAAAAGTCTTTTGAGATGACAGAGGAGGTGTTCCCTCAGACAGGAGCTCCGAAGAGAAACAGAGTTGAAATATTGATTTGATCCACAGATCACCTGGGTTCCATGTCTTGTGCAATTTTTATCTTTTTCGGTATTTCAGATGGTGAAGTGTCAGGTTCATGAGCCCAATGCACTCTAATAAGTGCATTCCAAATGTCTCTGCAACAGTGCCAAAGGAGGGACATACCTCGTTCAGCCCTCACTGGAGGATTGGAGAAACAGGTTGCTCCAATCCCCACT
This sequence comes from Monodon monoceros, assembly GCF_005190385.1. Taxonomy (NCBI): domain Eukaryota; kingdom Metazoa; phylum Chordata; class Mammalia; order Artiodactyla; family Monodontidae; genus Monodon; species Monodon monoceros. Next base: position 125,133,806 of record NW_021703768.1, read on the forward strand.
CAAGTTTATTAGGAGGTACCCTACCCACCCCACCCATGAATTCCAAACAACGGCTTCATTCTCACTGTCCTTCACAACTAGGTCACTGGCCTGGCTGGGGAAGGGTTTCTGGAACCCCAGAATATCAGAGCTCAGAAACACTCAAATGAAACTCCTTGCCTCTCAGCTGAGGGAACTGAGGCTCTGAGAGAAGGGTCACGCTTTGGGCTCAAGGTGAGGGTTTTAGTCATTTGGCCCACAATTTCCTTCCTGCATGGTGGCCTGAGCAGTTCAGAAACAGAGCATCTAACCAAGAAGCCAGGACTCCAGGGAAGCAAGGAGCAAGAAGAAGCACCCAGCCCTAGGAGTTTCTAGGAGCACTTGGCAGTCCAGAAGGGCTGTCCCCTGACAGCACAGGTATCCCAGTGCAAGCAGCCAGGTGCTTGCATAACGTAAAGCCACGCCTGCTTCCGACACTCACCAAAGTAAGCCTTTCCCTTTTCATGTCTCCCTGCATCCCTAAAGCTGGATTTCCTGAACAGATATCACCTGGAAAAGAGACTCCTTCGTTTGTAATAAGAGATGTGTATGTTACATGCAAGGAAAGACAATCCCAAGTTTCAAAGCCAAGTCGCATTACTAAGGAATTTCCTCCTTTTCAGGTAATTTAATTAAAATAGTAGGCATGGTTCTCTGGGAACATACAGTTCTGGAATTGAATAATCTATCGATTAGGTCTAGAAAGCTTGCTTGTACTGAGTCATTCGCTTTTGCTGGGATTTGAGCTTGGGGTTGGGGGTTTTCTTTTACGTTTGTTTTGGTTTTGGTTGCTGGGGGTGGGGTCTTTCTCAAATGTAATCCTTGGAAAAAACTGGTTAAGCCCAAACAAAATAACAACAACCCCTCTAAAAAATAAATACTTGGTAATGGGTAAGAGCCACAGAACAAATGTTGATTCCTAAAGTCATCTTTGAGACCTGCTTATATAAGAAAGCTTTCTGCCTCAAAGAACAAAGACAGCACAGGCATCTCTATGATTCAGACTCTAAAAGCTATATAACCATTCCTTCATGCATCACGGTACAAAACCTTCAGACTTTCATGAGAAAATATTTTAAAACAAATCCTTGAAGTTTGAAAAGAAAAAGGTGTGTTTTCCAGAGAATCAAGTAATATTCTCAATAGTAAAAAGCAGGAAAATTTTATCCTCCCCTAGGCTGCTAGCCTGGGCAATGCTTATCCTCCCTACTGTAGATTGTAGACTCTCCCCAACAGTTGTAGGGCCAATCAGAAAGGAGTCTGATAAACAGAAGGCACTCAATAAATGTTTGTTTCACAAGTAAGAGCCAGAAAGAGAATTTTTGTAAATTGGAAGTAAAAAAAAATCCAAACTCTCCTAGTCAAAGCTTTGGAGTGTGGTAAAAGAAATGAATGCTTGATCTATTTCACTTGGAGCAAAGAGTGAGGGGGTTAATACTGGTCCTCACGACAATAGCACAACTAACATATATTGAGTGCCTTCTGTATGCCAGGCACTATGCTAAGTGTTTCCTATCAACTTCTTCATTTAATCCTCATGATAACCCAGTTAGCTCTAAGTCATTAGAGCTGTCATTAGTGCCAGCTCCATTCTACTAGCTGGGTAACTGAGGATTATGGAAATTGAACAACTTGCCTATACATGGCAGAGCTGGGATCAGAACAGAGGTCAGCTCATTTCAGAGCCTGTTTCTTAAATTATTATGTTCTACTGCCTGCCAATCTAAAGAGCTTCTTCTACTTTAGTTAATTAGGGCCCTGGGAGTAGGGTATTTTATTTTCATTAACTAGCAGGAAATAAACTTCAAGTTCAGCATGTTATTGAGTGCTGAAGTGTGACTCTTGACCTGGTTCAGGGAGTGTTAGAGTTCTTCATCAGCAAACACAGGTTCTTTCATTCAAATCCATATCAGCAGCTAAGATAAAACAGGTTCTGTACTCAATATGGGAAATGCAGAAAGAAAAGACACAGGGTCTGCCCTTGGGGAGTTCCCAGTCTAGTGAAGGGAAACAAACTTGTGAGTAAGTTATCACCATTCGATTTGGTAGGTGCTGCAGTCAGTGCTTGTGTGAGGTCCTGCGAGTAGCAGAGCAGAAGATGAAGTGTAATGTGGTGCTTATGTAAATTCACGGATTGTACAGCAGGAGAAGCCTGAGATTGAATCCTGGCTCCTCCATTTAATGAGTCGAATGACCTGGACAAGTTCCTTAACTTTCTGAGCTTCCGTTTTTAATCACCTTTAAATGCTGACAGCCCTATAGTCTGTGCCTCATCCCACTGTTACAGGATAAAATGATATAACGTCTGCTCCAGCACACAACCTAGCACATAGTAAGTGCTACATAAATGGAAGCCATTAGGGAGGATTAGTCTAGGGAATCAGGGATGATTCTACACAAGACTGGGGCAAGAAGAATGAGTTGGAAGTGGTCATTTCAGGAGAAGAGATGGGACAGAAGCCAGAAGGGGTGAACATGCATTGTGTGCTCAGGGAAAAGAGTGGTTTACAAGGGCAGAAGAGAAGCAAGACAGAAGCTGGAGATGCAACAAGTGTCAAAAAAGAAAGTGATTAGCAGTGTCCAGTACTCTGAACACAAGTGTGCAAAGACATAAGGTACAAGGGATTCACCGCAGCATTGCTTGTAATGGGGTCATGCATGAATGAATACATAAATATATAAGTAAACAAACAAACAAATAAATGGAAACAACTTCAGTAGCCATCAAAGGAAGACTGGCGAATGAACAAATGCATGAAGGAATAAATAAATAAATAAATAAATGGTATTTCTAAACCTCAGTATTTATCAAAAGAAGATTGGCTAAATAAATTGTGATATAGCCATAAAATGGAACACTGGTTGGACACTTTTTAACTGATATGTATCCATACACACTTACATGGAAAGACATCTGCAGCACAGTATTAAATGAAAATGCCAATTGTAGAAGCACATGTTAAAACGATCCCAAATTTGTAAATTCATAAGCAACAGCATAGAGGGATTTTTACCAAACTATTTTATAGTGGTTACTTCTGGGGAATGGCATAGCGTTGGGAGTGGGGGAGTGTTGGCTTGCATGATCTCAGTTCCCCTACCAGGGATGGAACCCAGGCCTCCAGCAGTGAGAGTGCACAGTCCTAACCACTGGACTGTCGGGGAATTCCCAAGGTGATGTTTCATTTTCTACTCTACATACCTATTCAATATTTGAATTCTTTATAAAAACAAGTATTATTTTTTGGTATTTTTATAATAATTTTTTTAATTTAAATTTTAATACCCTGTAAGAGTGGAATAGGATAAAAAAAGAAAAAGAGCTATTGGGAGGTCATTGGTTACCCATAAAAAAGCAGGCTCAGTGGCAGAGTGGTGGTGCAGAGATGAACAAAGGAGCAGGGTGAACAGTGGAGTCAGCAGTGGCCGCTCTTCTCTGCCCACATGTCAGATGGAGGACAGGAGCCAGAGAAGAGAAGAAAGTGGGGGTGCTGCAGAAGCCTTGAGGGGAGCTCCAGGGAGGGACCAGGGAAGAATAAGGTGAAACAGGTGAGGGGAATACATTTAGTGGGGAAGGAAGGAATGAAGGGAGGGAGGGAGGGAAGGGAAGGGAAGGGAAGGAGGGAGGGAGGGAAGGGAAGGAGGGAGGGAGGGAGGGAGGGAAGGGAAGGGAAGGAGGGAGGGAGGGAAGGGAGGAAAGGAGGGAGGGAGATGGTGGTTGACAATCCTAAGAGTTCTGAGAAAATGGTGGGTGGTCTCAGGCTTATCAGTAAGGTGGGTGGGAGGTGGTTTCCTGATTAGGCAGGTAGAGAGGGGAGGTGGTGACCTCAGGTTGAAGGCTTGAGGAGATTAGCGCACATGATTTCTAACTACTCAGAAGGGATTGGAGGGAGTTCCTCCTCATTACCCCCAGCTAAGGCCCTCCCATTCCTGGACTCCCCATTCCAAGTTTCCAGGCTTCCTTGTGCCAGCCCACCTTTGGTTCTCTCCAGACACAACTCTTTGTTTGCTGCAGCGTCCCTGGGGATATGAAGGTGAGGAAGGGCAGAGGGTGGGTGGCCTATGGCTACAACTACTAACAATGCTGCTTCCGGGTATTTTGTCCCTGACGGAATAAAACTTTCTGTTGTTGTTGTTAAGGAAGGGAGAATGGTCCAAGCTCTCTAGAGTATACCAGAAGTGCCTGAAGGTGCTCAGAGCCAAAGTCTTTCCTCACAGCCTGGGTCAGCTGGGGATTATCAAACCATGTGTCCTGATTTTTCTATTTGAAACTATAACCAGCATCTCATTAGCATTGATGATTTCATTATTGCTGAAATCGCCCTCGGAAAATGGTATTTGGAAATGTGGAAGGAGAGAAGAAGGAAGAAAAATAGTAGGAGGAAAGAAATGAGAACAGGGAAGAAGGTGAGTCTCCAGGTCTCAGAAGGATGTAAAGAGGGTTAGATGAGAAATGGGTACCCTGCAGCTGAACTGAGAGGGTTTGTGGTCCTGGGTGAAGAATTTTAGTTGTTTTCTTTAGGCCGTGAGAGGTGCTTAGAACCTGAGGTTTCCACGTGGAAACCCATCCTCTCGCTCTCAAACTAGGAGGCTCGTCCAGGGGATGAATAAGACAGCACACAGCTCCTGCTCCAGCCCAAATGTCTAAGGTAGATGGTGTTCGGGACGAGCATGCACCCCTACTTGGGGGAGTGGGGCAGGATGGCCCTGCTGGCCTGGGCTGAGTCAAGGTCTATGCCAGGTGAAATTTAGTCAAGAGGACATCAGCTGACAGTTGTCTAGCACCCAATGACAGAGATCCTCAACCTTCTCTGCTGTGTTGAGGATTAGAAGGCTCTGGGCAGACTGCAATGAGAAGAAAATCCCCTGGAGGTATGGTATCTAAGAATACCATAAGAGCTGGAAGGAACCTTAAAGATCATCCAGACAGAAGTGATCACTTCTTCCTCTGTCTCTACAGCACTTTGCAGATAGCATGCTGTATTTTAATTTATTGTCATGCATCTATCCAAAAAACGCTATTTTATTCACTGTGCATTGCCAAAGCATGGCATCTAGCTTGAGGTAGACTCAGCAAATGTTTGTGAGTGCTTGTTGCATTTATTGATGAGAAAAAAAGGAGTCCAAAAAAACTGTAAAGACATTCCAAGCTATTAACTTAATCGGGCTAATGACATGCTGGCCAAAGGATTAGCTCCAGCCTGTAACATTCAGGCCAAAACATGAAGGCTTTCCACAGTGTACAGCAAGATGGAGAGAAATCAGTTCCAACACACAGTGTGTCCTGTGCAGGCGCAGCCTGGCAGCTACATCTTGGAAGCAGCCTTGTAAGCAAAAGGGATTTACAAGAATATCTGACTAAGGAGGTCAGAGCCCCTAAAGATGCTCTAACCCTAAGGTAGAGTGTATGAGTTACCATCTTCCTTTTTTGCAGTAAGAACTGGTCCCATCTCCCCCCCAGGGAGAGTGAGTAGCTCTTCAAAACTCCTGAGATGTGTTCAAAAAGTACCTTAAATAGAGTTAGGTGTCCAAGTGAGTGGCTGAATTTTGTGTCGGGGACTACCAAGGGTCAATCTTTGAATTAACCCCTCCTATAACAGCCTTCAGACTTCACTCAGACAAAAAGAAAGAAGGTGAAATCCTTCTGAAACAGTATCTGCCAAAGTGTTTCCTCAGGATACTAATCCCCACATATGTTTTTGGAAAGAAAAACATGACTCTGTGACCAGAAAAGATGGATAAATGCTGCATTTTACACCTGCTCTGGGGGAGTCACCACATACATTAGCACATTAAAGGCACTGAGAAATCCTGCAGTGAGGAATCAGGTTGAATTTTGTTCAAACCAGTATTGCACAAAATTATGTCACCAGGGGACACTTTGTTCCATATCACCCTTAGGACAATGGCTCTCAGATTTTTTGTTCATAGTACATTTTCAAATTCTGGAATTGGGGCAGCACACTTGAAATCAGGAATGTGAGCAATGGGAACAGGCGGGTCTAGTGTTAAACAAGGTCTCTCCATGGGACAGCCAGAACTGCATGATTCACTCAGTGCCAAGTTGAAGGTTGACTTGAATTTGGCTCTGTCCTGATCATAAACTTTCTTATAAACGCCCAAAACCAAGTTGCTACCTATTCCAGTAAAGTCTTCCTTGGAATGCCTCAGCTTCACACCACGCCTCTTTACAGCCTGTTGACCCAGCTCTGCAGGACATCACAGCATCCACTTAGCTCAGAGTTCTCCCCAGCAGGCATCCTTGCAACAGTGTGATGCGCAGCTGAAGCAAAAATAAATTTTACACACACTGAAGAAAGTTTAGCAGCATATCTGTAAATAGTTTAAACCACACAGGCTGAGATCACCGGCCCTGGAACTGGTATTCCAAGAAGTAAACTAGGAGGGCTGTTGAGAAGAGGCATTCATGCGAGGTTATCTCAGGGATAACCCTTGCTCCTTAAAAGGCATGGAAGCATGCCTGGGTGGGGTAGGGATGCAGGGCTGCTGGATCCCTGGGAGCCAATGTCCAAAGTCCTCCCAAATACAGAGATAGAAAGTAGTATATAAATCCCTTTTCCTGTTTCCAATTCTTTAAACAATAAATTTCCTTGGAAGCGTTTCAGTATTTATTTAGTTAGTTACATGCTTGTGATTTGTTATTTTCTTAAAGCAACCTACCAGAAAAATTCGGTAACCCTTAATTAATTCTCATTAGGGAATCGTGATGTGTGAAAAGGTGTCAGACAAGAACAAAGACCCCTGCACCCTCCTCCTGCCTCTGCCTCTAGATGAGCAAGTAGCTTCACTCCTCTGAGGCTCAATTTCCTAAGCAGTAAAAAGATGGGTTGAAATTGGTAACTTCTGGAACGCTTTCAAAGCTGATATATTCTGACTTCTAAAATGTGCAAGAAATAGTTCTAAAATTAATACGTAAATAGCAGATGAAGTGTATGACATTATTATTGAATGATTATTTATTTACCATTAGCATTTACTGAAAACAATGTGCCAGCATTGTTCTAAGTTCTTTGCATGTTATTATCTATTTAGTCTTACAGCATCTCTATGACCTAGATGTCATTATTACCTTGTCTTACAGGTATTAAGATATTAATATCTTACAGAGATTAAAAGGCTTGGCCAGGACAACACCGATAGTAAGTAGTAGAGCTAGGATTTGAATTCAGCAACTTTAAGACTACTATGATGTTGATTTTCCAAAATATCAAACTTAAAAGTATAGTAACAGATGATGGTATGTCTTTTTATATGAAATGTGTGTGAAATATAAATCTGGGAAAGAAAACCCACATACCTAAAGGGGGAAGATTTCTAAAAGGGGCTGATGTGATAACGAAACTAAATTTTTCAACCAGAACACAGAGTGAAATCTATTTCACACATGCCCCGGTGGCCTGACATGTTGGACCCGGGTTGGTAAGTTGCCATGGCAAGGTTCTGGAGCCAGGTTCAGGAAGGAGTGAGGTAAGCTGCAGGGTGAGCCCCAGAGGGAGGAAGCTGGCAGGCAGACAATGGAAACTTAGAATCCTTGCATCGAAGAGCTACTAGGAAGCCTAGAGGTCATCCCATCAAAGCCCCCACCCAAATCAGGCATTCCCTTTACAACACCCTGATGGGTATTTATCCAGCCCTGCCTGAGCGTTCCCAGAGATGGAGCTTGCTTTACTTACCAGAGAGACTTTCCTAATTGCTGGACACCTGAAGATATTAGAAAGCTCCATTCCTTTTAATGAGACAAAATATGCCTTATGGTGATTTCTGCCATGGGCCCTGGTTCTGCCTCCGGGGGACCCCAAAATAATATGTGACCCCTTTTCCTATGATAGGCTTCAGAAATTAGAAGGTTCACTTGAGTCTTTCACCATCAAGCTAAAGAGACTGGCCCCTGCAGACATGCCTCATGGAGCAGGTCTTGTCCCATGACCATCTTAGTTGCCATCCTATGGTCACTATCAGACTGACAAAGGCCCACAACTTACTCACCTTGGAGTCCTTTGTAGGACCTAGCCCAGGGCCTGCCACATGGTAGTAAGCATGATGTGATTTTTAATTTGAACAAAACTGAACAAGGAAACTGCAAGGGGTAAATATGGCGAAAAGTGAGAGCCTAAGTCCTTGACAGCATCATTTAAATAGCACCTACATCCATTTCTAGATCTGGGGCCATTTTCCAGATCCTCCCTTGGCGGGGGTGGGGGGCGGAGCCATTTTCTTCACATGCTACAATTGGGCTTTGGAAACACTGATCCCTGCCCAAGACTTGAAAGAGGTATTTTGGGGATCAACATTATGACTCCAGTACCTAGCCCAGGGCCTGGCCCACAGTAGCTACCAGATAAACACTGAACAAATGATCAGCGATAGTAGCTTATTATGCACCTACTATGTGCCACTTTCTTATGTATATTATGCATATTACCTGATTCAAACCTTGCAACTCTATGATTAAAATATTAACATACCCATTTTACTGATGAGGAAATTGAGAATCCAAGAGGTTAGGAAATGTGCCCAAAGCAACTCACCTAGCGAGTGGAAAAGCCACAAGTCAAACCCAGACTTGCCTATCTCTAAAGCCAATTGCTTTTAACTGCATCATACTGCCTCCTAAGGGGAAAAATGAAAGAGAGATGGGGAAGCAGATAGAACAACAGAGAGACAGGAAAAGGAAAGAGCATTTAAAATAGCTTTTTGAACTGTAAAACTCTGTAAAAGGAAGCACTGAGACCTGTATGAGAGAGGGGCCCTCTCTAGATCAGTCATATAACAGGTTTTCTAAACCGGAAATCAGGGGTGGAAAATTCCAGATTCTGATGTCTCTGCTTGGTGTGCAGAGACTGCTGTGGGGCTGGGTTGTCAGAGCTCTGGAGCTCCCTGCATTCACAGGCACTTGAAGATATGCATTGCTTTCTCTAACTGCAGGTTGGCAAGCACAGCTTTGTTCCCATCCAAGTCAAGAGACCTAGACCAGGCCAGCCATCAAAGTCCACCAGATTGCACCCTGCCCCTTGTCATCACATCCTCCACCCCAGGCATTTCCTTCAGGCCCTACAAACTTCCACTGTGTCCCTCAAACACCAGCAAAGACACCATTGTCTGGCTTTTGCCCCAAATCGGGCCACGAGGGTTTTACAGAGCATGTGTCCTGTGCCCACTCCTGTGCTTGACACCTGCCCTAAAAGAAACCACAACTGGAATCCACTATCCTAGTGGTGCATAGGCTAATGGGGGACTCTCAGGCATGAAGGCCACTTTGCAGAGGGGAAGGAGCCAGTCTATATATCAATGTTCCCCAGCCCATTTCTTTCAGAGCAGCTGGAGGGGTGTGACTTAAAAATCAAACCAAACCTCATCACTTTCCTGTTCTGCTTGAAACTCTCATGGCGCTCCACTCTGTTTAGAGTACAGACTAAATTCCCATGAGGCCCGCCAGATCCCCTGCCCCTCTCCCTAACCTTGCCTTGTGGCACCTGGCTCCTGCCCTGGCCAACTTTCAGAGCCTCAGACTCATGCTTCCACCTGCCTTGGGTGCGTGCTGGTCCCTCTTCCCAGAACGAGGTCTCTCCTTCTGCTCCGTGGACCAACTCTTCCTCCTCCTTCTGAAACTCATGCCCTAAAGGCAGCCATCACTCAACCCTAGGCCAGGTTATGCCCCCTTGTTATGAGCCCTCAAAGCACCTCTACTCCTTCCCTGCAACACTTTTAATTATCTTGGTTTTCTTTGTTTGTTTGTTTGTTTGTTTGTTTTGCGGTATGCGGGCCTCTCACTGTTGTGGCCTCTCCCATTGCGGAGCACAGGCTCCAGACGCCCAGGCTCAGCGGCCATGGCTCACGGGCCTAGCCGCTCCGTGGCATGTGGGATCTTCCCGGACCGGGGCATCAACCCGTATCCCCTGCATCGGCAGGCAGACTCTCAACCACTGCACCACCAGGGAAGCCCTATCTTGTTTTTTTTAATTGTAGTATAATTGACTTAAAATATTATATCAGTTCCAGGTGTACAGTATAGAGATTCAATATCTTTATACATTATGAAATGATCACCACAGTAAGTCTAGTTACCATCTGTCACCATAAAAAGTTATTACAATATTATTGACTATATTCCCTATATTACATCCCTGTGACTTTATTTTATAACTAGAAGTTTGTACCTCTTAACTCCCTTCACCACCTATTTCACCCAACCCCCTACCTTCCTCTCATCTGGCAACCACCAGTTTGTTCTCTGTATCTGGAAGTCTGTTTCTGTTTTGTTATGTTTGTTCATTTGTTTTTGTTTTTAAAATTCCACATATAAGGGAAATCGTATGTTATTTGTCTTTCTGTGACTTATTTCACTTAGCATAATACTCTCTAGGTCCTTCCATGTTGTCACAAATGGCAGGATTTCATTCTTCTTTATGGCTGAGTAATATTCCATTGTACATATGTACCACATCTTCTTTATCCAGTCATCTATTGACGGACACCTAGGTTGCTTCCATATCTTGTCTATTGTAGATAATGCTGCAATGAACACTGAGTGCATATATCTTTTCGAGTTATTGTTTTGTTTTCTTCAGATAATACCCAGAAATAAAATTTCTAGGTCATATGGTACTTCTGTTTTTAATTTTTTGAGGAACCTCCATACTGTTTTCCATAGTGGTTGCACCAATTTACATTCCCACCAACAGTGCACAAGGATTCCCTTTTCTCCACACCCGCTCCAACATTTATTTCTTGTGTTTTTGATAATAGCCATTCTGACAGGTGTGAAGTGATATCTCAAAGTGGTTTTTAATTACCTGTTAGGTCTATCTCCCCTAATAAAGTCTGAGCTCCATGAATCAGTAGACTGTATCTGCTGGGCTTGCTTTTCTCCTCCCAGAGATATAGTAATCATGGAAGAAACATTTGAGGGTATATAGATGTTCTAGCCCAGCCGTTGGCTGCAGCTGGCTGTATGCTTCAGGCAAGTCCTTCCCCATCTCTAGGCCTCAGTTTCACCAGCTATAAAATGAGACAGATGGGCTGGGTAACCTCTGAGGCCTTTCACCATCTTAAAGTTCTAGGTTCAACAACTTGAGAACGCTTAACAGTATAGTATCAGCCCAAAGCAAAATAATTTTAGAGCAATACCACTGGTGAAGGAAGACCCTGGGAATGTAACTCCCTCCTGTGGTATGGACTGTGTTTACAAAACAAACCCAAGAAATCATCCTAAATCATTCCAAGTGGAGCTGTCTGAGCTGAAACAACAAGACAAAAATACCTCCAGGCACAGTTCCTCTGGGCCCCCACCCAGCTGAAGAGAGGCAGGGCCAGCCAATGCTGTACCCTCTGAAGAGTCACTTACCCGGTTTTTTTCCATACTGGGCCCGTCAGCAGAGCTTCTCTCCTGCCCTTAACACTTCTATTCCCTTCTAGGACCTTCACTGTTCTAGTGCCTGGCAAAGAGGAAATGACCTGAAAAGATGAGGGATTGAGTTCTTGGTCAACCACTTCTGAGATGTGTGTAACTCTCCATAAATTTTTCCTTCGTTCTGATCTGATCTGTCAAGTAGGATTTGTAACATCTGTCCTAATGACCTTGAAAAAACACAGAGGGGAAATACTTTGAAAATCTTAAAAGGCTAAAAAAGTGCAGGGATTGCTTTTGGCCATCGTTTCCAACTTGCTCATTGACTGAAACGCAGCCACCAAGAATCTCAGTATTTTATCTCTAACTGGGGAATGGAAGCCTTGGTCCCCAGGTCAAAGAATCTCAGGCATCCAAGTAGCAGGTGGTTGAATCACCCTAGACTGGCTCAGCTTGCTGTAAAGGTAGATCTAATTCAAGCTTCTCATAGGGTCCCTGAGTCGGGGTCAGGGGCCTTAGCTCTGAGGTAGACCTAGTCCCAAGAGCTGCCGCTGGGTACAAAAATGCCTAAGTCCCAGTGATTCTGGGGGCTTTGAAGTCACAGTGTAGCTGAGGGATTCAGAGCATGCACTTTGATGCCAGACAGACATTGGTTTTCTCTCTGCCACTTACCAGCTCTATAAGCATCCATTTCCTCTTCAAGGAAACAAGGAGAGCTGGTTGGCCTCAATATTAAAAGTGATGGTGCATGTAAAGCATTGAGCTTTATGAACATGTCACATGTTAGGCATTCAAAAAAAATGTTATTGTTATTGCTGTTGTCATTTTTATTCCAGGGTCAGAAGCCTGCCTATCTTGTCATACACAGTACCCCACCTCCACACACACACCCTGGTCTTCTCCAAATGCCTTGAGTACTCTTTCTACTTCCTGCCTTGTCTAGATTTGCCTTGTCCTTCCTGTTTTCCTCTAACAATTCTGCAAGACAAATACTTCTAAATTTACCTTGTAATTAACCTTATTTTACTCAGTATTGCTCAGAACATACATCTGGAAACAAAAGTTTGGACAAAGAAGTCATGGTCAATGAGTTATACCAAATTTAAGTGCCATTATGGAGATACCTGGGCACCCAAGTAACACGGCATAGGAAATAGATTCCTGGACTATTTGGAGTCGAGATTTTTAGACCTGGCTTAGCCATGATGACAACTGCCAAGTGTTTTAACATCCTGAAATCTTTGTATCTCATCTGTAAAACTAAAATATCTGTCTTTTCTTCTAGCTAGATAAAACCCTGTTCCCCTAAGAAATATTTTTGCAGGAGCCTGATCCGTAAAACATTTAACAGAATAGCAGCTCTCGATATAGGAGAGGAGGGCAGGCTCTTGCCTGATAGCCTTCCTTGCCTTCACATGGTCTTGCACTTTCCCCTCATCCCCAGAGCAGCCTAGAAGCTCCCACACACACCCATAAGTCTTCAGAGAGTCCTGTTTATGTAGCTCTTTGTGCCTCAGTTTCCTCAGCTGTTGAATGGGAATAATACACAGTCCTACCTCACAGGTTGCTTGTAAGAATTTAATGAGTTAATACAAACAAAACCCTTGGCACAGAGCCTGGACTAAAGTACTCGATAACTGTTAAACATCACTATTATCACTACTGCCACTTGATTGCTAAGGTCTCTGTCAACCAGAAGCATTAGGAATCTGTGATCATGCAAACACACCATAAAAATGCACCCACTTATAGAGACTGTTAAGTTACCTCCACCACCCAACATCTCATCTCCACTCTCTTCAGGACACAGGAGAGATATGATGTTATTTCACAAGATGGATAAATTCTGTTTCTATTGAAAGCATGTTTTATAAAACAATATTTCAGTATTTCTTTCCTTCCTTGATTCACTTGACAAACAGAGCTCCCATTCTGTGTGCCGGGGTTGTTGTTAGGAGTATAAATAGAAGAGGCAAATAAAGAAGGAGAGAACTCGAATTAACAGTGCCAGCCAGGCTGTGTTTAGTAGCGGGTGACCCATGCATTCATTCATCCAACAAATATTTATTGTTCAACTACTATGAGCCAGGCAGCACGCTGAGGTCCCAGTGACAGTGAAGAAAAACCAGGCCCCAGCCCCAGGGGGTTTGCTTTCTAAGAGGTATGGATAGGAAGGGCTAAGAAATTACATGGAAAGAAAGATCCATAGGAGCTGAGGGTGTAGGGGGTGGAGTGGAGGGAAGGAAAGGCAACCAGAGTGCAGAGAATAAGAGGACTTCAGCAGAGTTGGTTCAAGAGAGGAAGAAGGTGTAGCCGCAGGTAAGGTGGGGCTAAAGGGAACAGTGTGTACAAAATTATTTATCCAAGGGATTTCCAAGAACACTACTGTTTGCTTCTATTAATTTGTCCCTAGGAGGACACATATTACTTTTGGGGGAACCAAATTTTTGTATTTTAAATAAGCCCTTTTATAAATAATTATCAAAAGGACATTTGACAGGACTTCTCTGGTGGCGCAGTGGTTAAGAATCCGCCTGCCAACGCATGGGATGCGGGTTCAAGCCTTGGTCTGGGAAGATCCCACATGCCGCGGAGCAACTAAGCCCGTGCACCACAACCACTGAAGCCTGCGCACCTAGAACCCATGCTCCGATTCGATACAAGAAGTCACCGCAATGAGAAACCCGCACACCACAAAGAAGAGTAGCTCCTGCTCGCCGCAACTAGAGAAAGCCCGCGAAGCAACGAAGACCCAACACAACGAAAAATATTAATTAATTAAAAGGACATTTGACATAAGCAATATGATTTTAAACAGATCCTATCATTAATCTTCTCTTCATGAAAAATTGGCCAGGGTCTTGTTTCAACAGAACTTTTCATTCTGGGAAGTTAGTTTGAAATAATAATAATTGCATTTAAGAGACACTGAGCACGACTTTCAATACGGTGCCCAAGATTTGTATTTAGGAAGAAGCTAAAGATTTGGAGAAGACCCAAACTTGAATCCTAGATTCTTACTAATTGAAGTTCCTCTCTCTGAACCTATTTCCTCTTTGGTGCAATATGGAGCCTGACACCTAGTACAAAGCGAAAATATCACACGAGATAACAGATGTGAAAATGACCGATGGACCTTTCTTTGTTTGTTTTCCTTGCCCCCAGGCATAATAAGATTGGATTATTTTTGTGACTCATGTTTGTGTTACGAAGGAAGAATCAATATCTAACGATGGCATTGCAATTATCTTGGGCTCACATGTCACCAAGGACTCTCCAATATAATCTGTCATTGAAGCCCATTCAAGCAAAGAACCTTCTTGGGCTGATCCTAAGATACTAGATGAGTAGGACAGTTAAAGACAGACATTCATTAAGACTCTGAGCCAGAGTTCAGTTTCCAGGACTCTGCTGTCTGCCCCCGACACACTATGGAACTTTGAGTTTATTCTCCACTCATCTACCATACCAGCTCTTTCCTTCCCTCTTTCCCATCTGAATCCACCAACAACAACCCGTGTGTCCTTAGATTGGTTAAGGTCTCTGTGACTTGTGGGGTTTTTTGTTGTTTTTATTCATAAAAAGGACACAATAAAAAGAATCTAGGGGCTTCCCTGGTGGCGCAGTGGTTGGGGGTCTGCCTGCCGATGCAGGGGACACGGGTTCATGCCCCGGTCCGGGAGGATTCCACATGCCACGGAGCGGCTGGGCCTGTGAGCCATGGCCGCTGAGCCCGCGCGTCCAGAGCCTGTGCTCCACGATGGGAGAGGCCACGGCAGTGGGAGGCCCGCGTACCGCAAAAAAAAAAAAAAAAAAGAAAAAGAATCTACACCATAGAATTATTTTCAGGATTAAAGGTGATTATGCACTGTAAGGACTTCACACAATTTGAGGCAATTGTCAATACGCCAAGTATTTGCTATCATTACTATTAGTCATAGTATTGCTCTCCTTCCCTCCTTCTCTCCCTCTCTTGCTTGCTTCTTCCCTGTTTGGTCACTAACCTGGTTCCCGCCTTCCACTCCACTCCCCTTCCTTTTGCCTTCCACTCTCTCGCTGCCCTTGCCCTCGTGTGCCCTTGTCTCCCCTCACCCTGACAGCTTCCCCAGCCATGAGTCATGGGAGTTTGCTCTCTCACTGGCTCTTGAAAGGCTGTCGCTGGCAGGCTGGCGGGCTGCAGAGGAGACACAAGCCCGGGGCAGGAGACAGCTGCTGCCAGGGCCTCATTCACCTGATGAAGCCGGCCTGGAATTTGACTTTAGGGCGCTTCTAGGACTTGAACATGCCTCTGTGGTGCCACCAGCCATGATTTTGGGGGAATTAAAAGAGGCCCAGAGTCCCTGAGGACTGGGAGAAGATAAATGTATTGCCCATCTTTGCTAAAAGGGGAGAAAGATTGATTCTGGTCATTCTAAGCCATTCTTTTAATATCTGGGAAACTCTCCACTAAGTCCTTTCTCCACTTGTAAGTGCCAGGGCCCTTGTGAGCCCTGAGCCTCTTCCCATCTCCTTCCTTCCCTCATTTCTCTCCCAGTTTGAATTTGGCATCAGACCCTGACACGCACAGACTTTTTCTCTCTCCTCTGCGGGACTCGGAGCTCCTAGAGGACAATCCTCTGTCCCATGACACTAAATTGTCTTAGTCCTGTGCATGTGGGTCAGGAGCACATTTGGAATCAGACAGACCTAGGATTCAACACTATGTTTGCCAGTTTGTTCTTGTGACTTTGTACGGAGTGTTTAATTTCTCTGTTTATTTGCTCATTTACTCATTCAACAAATAGTTACAGAGCACCGACTATGTCCCAGGCAGTGTGCCAGGTGTTGGAGACACAGGACTGAAGGAGGAAGGCAGTCTTTGCCCTCAGGCAGCTTGGAGTGAGGGAGACAGATAACAAACGAAACCACGAACAAAAATAATACACTGTGATGAGCACCACAAATGAAACATTGAGGAACTAAGCTAAACATAATGAGGGGCTGGTGGAGACCTGTTTTAATGAAGTGGGCAGAGATGGCCTAGAGCAGCAGCTCTCAACCTCAGCACCATCGACATTTTGGGCCCATTGACAATATGTCCTTGTTTGGGTGGGGGGGGGGCTGACCTGAGCACCACAGGATGTCTGACAGCTCTGGTCGTCTCTACCCACTAGATGCTAATGGCCATCTCCCACATTGTGACAACCAAAAATGCCTCCAAGACATTGCCAATGTCCCCTAGGGAGTGGCGGGGAGGGACCAAAATCACTCCCCGTTGAGAAACTGTGGCTTAGAGTATGAGTCACAAAGACTTGGGTTTGAGTCTTTCTTCTACCATCTGAATAGGTAACTAAACTCTTTGAGCCTGTTTCCTCGTGGGTGTAATGGAGAGTTGCTGTGAGTAATAACGTCTCTTGGTGCCATTATGAGGAATAAATGAGATCACAACAGTCCACAGAAAGCCCTCAATAACGCAGCGGTTACTGCTACCATCATTAATGTTGCACGTCTGTCTCTCCTACTGGCCTCTGGTCCCTTGGGGGCAGGAACTGGCTCATAATCCTATCTGTGTCCCCAGTGCACAGGTCAGAAGCCAGGACTCGTTACAAACCTGGCTAACCTTTGCAGCATAAATCTCACAGTCCTCCCTACCAACCCCTACACACACCAACCCCTACACACACACACACACACACACACACACACACACACACTGCAGAGAGATAATCAATGCCAACCCAGTGACTGGCTTTGATTGGACCCCAAGTAGCTCCAGTTCTCACAGATTTGATATCTGGTCAGAATCAGGCTTTTTTAGTGAAGAAAGAGGCAGCTCCTCCGTGCCCTGCTAAGAGGAGGCTGTACTCTTTGGAAAGCTCATTGCCCCACAGGGAGTGGCTGATGAAAGATAATATTGCCTTTGGTCTTCCTCTTCTCCCTCAAACAATTGAAGGGGCCTTTCCTTTTCCCGTTTGGCTGGTTTGAAGCCCCTGATACGCTTCTGCCTGTCAGATCTTGCCTCTGCTCAGGATTTGTGGCTCGGCCAGCAGACCAAAAAGCATTTGTTTTCACATTTCCATGCCAATCTTGGGGGAGCGGGTTTGCATCTTGTGGCCTCTCCGGCTCTTGAGCATTTCGTGAGACTAGTTTCCATCCCCAGAGAACTGGACTTGAGGGGAGAGACAATGTCAAATTTTCTCCAGCTTCCTGATTCTTCCTCTTTCTTGGGGAATGTGTGGTTGCGTGCACTCTGTGCAAACTCCATGCCCATCTCCACCTCATCACCCTGAAACTCTTTACAGATCTAATCATCTAGGATTCATTTATCTCCATAGAGCTCTGAGTAATTCCTCTTTGGCGCAGATAAAAGCAAATCAAGAAGGGCAATTTACCTTAGCGGCTTCCTCCCCTAAGAAATTATTTCAAAGATTCTCCAATGCCTTGCTTGTCCCTGTGCCTGGCAATATTTGCTCAAGTCCTTCACAGCTTCCAGATGCTGCGTTGAAGCAATTTTGGCAAGAGAAGATAGGGCCCGATTAAAAAAACAACAGTATTTCCCGAAAAATGATAACGTAAAAGATTCTACTCTGGGCACTGTCATGGCTACAGTAATGAAGGCGGCCCACTGCTCTGTGACGCCCTGTCATAGCTGCACAAAAGTGCTCAACGAATGTTCATTGGACAAGGATGTGGCTCTCATAAGGGGCAGGGGGTGGAATAAGAGGACAGATGTCTGTTGAACACCTACCGTGTAACAGGACCTTATTGGGAACTCCAGGTCCAAAGGTGAACAAGAGACAATCTGTAGACAAATGTAGACCTGGCCAGAGATAAGTCTGTCCACAGAAAATGTAATATCATTTGGTAAGTGCTAGGAGAATGCTATGAATACCGGTGGAGTGGTACTCAGCCCAGCCTGGGGGTCGGGGAAATCTTCCTAGAGGAAATGATACCCAAGTGGAGTCACAGACACGAGAATGAGAGAACAGAAAGGATGATCTATCTAGAGGACAACCAGAGGCACGAGGGCTTGCGGGAAGTAAAGCAATTGGGCTTCACTTAAGTGTCAAGAAAAAGGTAGGCAATAGCAAAGAATGAGACAGCAGGCACAGTCAGGGACCTGGAAATGAAAGGCCTTCGTGGCAGACATGCACACAAGCTGCCCAGATCCTGCTGCCCAGCCGTCAGCTCCACAGGGTCTGCCTCAGCTACAGAGAGCCATTGGGCCTGAGTCCCCACCAGCAACAGAGGGAGGCGGGGTATTTTGGCTCACTGTGGGGTGATGCTGAAGGGGAACATTTACTCCCAAGCTCCCCACCCGGTTACCTGAGGCTTTGTCGGGCCTGCTTTGACTTCTTCCTCTGCCCACTCCTGTGTCCTCCCCTTTCTTTGCACAGGTGTTGATCCTATATCAACATCTAACATCCCAAAGTCCATCCCTGTGTCTGCTTCCAGTGAACACAGCCTGCTCTAGCCTGGGATGCCAAACTAGAGACTGGACTCTGTTCCATCACCAGCAGAGTTCAATCATTTTTCCTTTGAAACACAGACAATCCAGATGCAAGTTTACCCAGATTCTAACATTCTTCAGTGTAGATAGGCTACCTAGTCTGTAACTTGTGAAGAATTCCCAGAGAAGTGGCTGGCACTAATAAATTCCTCCACTCCTTTCTCACTGTTACGAGGGAAGTCTTCCTCACCACCCATATTTCCACGTAAAAGAACTTCATCTTGAAGATACTCCTGCCATCTTTCTTCCCACAGTGCTCCTCATAGGAGGAAGAGGGGATTTCTCTGACTGGTCAGTGTAGAAGAGATTCGAGGTTCTGGGTGCACCCTCACTTCTCCTGGGATGGGCTCCAGCAGAAAGGAGACCGCTGTAGACCTGTGCTCGAGGCCATGCAGGAAGCTTGGGGCCAGTTCTGTACCTGCTGGGAAGCCTTTGGTGGCCCTGCCCTGCCAGGCACTGGTGAGAAGCATGAGCACACCCATTCGGCTCCACAGTCAGGCAGCAGCCCCCCAACCCAGCTTCAGTCAGTAATAATGCTGACATCTTAATCTTCATTTTCCTGATGCTCAGTTAGTTCTCAGCTTGCGCAGGGAAAAGGGATGCTATTTTCCAAGCCCTCTAAAATACCCCAACACTCACAATCTAACAGCTCAAAATACTTTGATGTATCAGTTTCTCAGCACTCAAAGAATATCAGTAATTGTTGTGGAATATAAATAAATGGTCAAATAAATGCGTGTTACTCCACCAAAAAGGTATAATCCCACCAAGAGGAATTATGACTGTATAATTCAGTGGAGGGCTCCACCCGCACACACTGGGGTTGATGGACAGAAGCTTCAATTTAATTGCTGCTTCAGACTGCATAATATTGCCTTAGTGGTGAGCCACAGCATGTTTACACAAGGGAGAAGCCGGTGAAAACCTCAGAGTATGTTCATTAGGAATTCAGCCAAATATTTTGAGTGTGAGGCCCACAGGACTTTCTAAAAAGGTTAAAGGGTCTTTTCCTCTAATGCACGTGAAAAAACAAACAAAAAAACCAGGCAAGCATCTTTCTTTGATCATTGACTAGAAGGTAAGCAGAGTGGTAGGGTATCAGCTTAAAGAGCATAGGATGGGAAGTCCATAGACCTTGTTCCTGACCCTAGTCACAGATTTGCTAAAGAACCTCACTCTAGTCATTTTAACTCTCTCAGCTTCAGTTTCCATGTCTGTAAAACAGCTGTGAGAGTACCTGATATGCTCTGCTCACAAGGGTCTTATGAGGATCAAGTGTGATGTTTTATTATAAATCATACTAAGGGATAACATTTATTGGGTGCTGTATGCTAAAAATGGTGCTTCAGTCCTCACACCTTTAGTCCCTGCAAAGCTGCCTCGTTTGTGCTGCTTGACAGACATCAGTCCAAAGTGACCACTTATTTTAAAATATGAAAAATGAGAAGAAATATGAAGAATTGAGAGTGAGAAGCAAGGATTTTCCCACCACCACGACCCCACCTTTCCCACCCACTACCCTCCCACCCTCCACTTTCTCTCTCCCCTCCCCTTGCAGCTGTTCCACATTCTGGCTGCATTCCCAAACCTCTTGAAACAGAATCCTGCCAAAACAACACACAATCCTCCTCAAAGCATGGTCCCGTATGGTATTTTCAGGAGCAGTAGGAGATTTAGGTGGGAAGGAGTTGGGGGGATGCTGGTGACTAGCAAGAGGCCATTACCTGGGGCCAAGATCTCCAGGCATTTAAGGGAGGGGCTCTGAGTCTTAAGCTCGATAACTGTAGGAGGACTGCAGGGAGCGGGTTGGGTTACTGAAGTTTCTGAGCAGAGAAGGAAAGGGACATGAGGTCAGCATCTTTCCAGGCTGGACATCCTGGAAAGCTTGGGTGGGGGCACCTGGCAGCAGCAGTGGGCTTGAAGAGCTCTGCAGGATGATGCCTGTAGCCTGTGTCACTAAATCTGACAGTTCCACAGGAGCACAGGATGACACACCTTCCAGGCTGCAAAGTCCACTCTCATACCACCTTCTCTATTTTTACTGTAAGTCTATGCCTATAGACTGCTATACCATTCTTTAATTTTTTTTTTAATGACTTCACTTTTTCCTTCAGGAAATTTATTTTTCAAAGGACATTTTAAACATCACTGTCTGTGGTAGAACCCTCTAGTACTCACCCTTTTCAGTCCTCTTCTTTCCAGGCACAAGGGAAGATAATAATCCCGGCACGTTCCACCACCTCTGCGCACACTGCCTTGAGCTGGGTGGAGCCTCCTGTTGGGTCTGACCAATGGACTGTGGAGGCATGAGTCAATCATCCAGTGAGACCAATTCAATAAATTGTTCTATTTATTAAAAGCACAAAACTATTCTATATATTTTCTACATGTTGACATACTCGCTAGATGTAACCATAAATCTATAGATTTTAGAAATGTCTGAAAGGACTTACAGCAAACTGCATGCAGTATCACCTCTGGGGAGGCCACCTGAGCTAAAGATAGGGAAGGGGAGACAGTGGTAAAAGGAACTTGAAATTTACCTGTATCATTTTAAATTTTCACAAGGAAAGTGTGTTTACTTATGTAAGTAGAAAGGGCAAGGTGAACAGCAAAATGAAAAAGGAAATAAAACTGGAAAGTTATGTTGGGGCTATGTTTTTTTGTTTTGTTTTGTTTTGTTTTGTTTTTTACATCTTTATTGGAGTATAATTGCTTTACAATGGTGTGTTAGTTTCTGCTTTATAACAAAGTGAATCAGTATACATGTACATATGTTCCCATATCTCTTCCCTCTTGCGTCTCCCTCCCTCCCACCCTCCCTATCCCACCCCTCCAGGCGGTCACAAAGCACCGAGCTGATCTCCCTGATCTCCCTGTGCTATGCGGCTGCTTCCCACTAGCTATCTACCTTACATTTGGTAGTGTATATATGTCTATGCCTCTCTCTCGCTTTGTCACAGCTTACCCTTCCCCCTCCTCATATCCTCAAGTCCATTCTCTAGTAGGTCTGTGTCTTTACTCCTGTCTTACCCCTAGGTGCTTCATGACATTTTTTTTTCTTAAATTCCATATATATGTGTTAGCATACAGTATTTGTCTTTCTCTTTCTGACTTACTTCACTCTGTATGACGGACTCTAGGTCTATCCACCTCATTACAAATAGCTCAATTTCGTCTCTTTTTATGGCTGAGTAATATTCCATTGTATATATGTTTTGAAGCATCTGAAATGCCAAACTAAGAGTTTGTGCTTAATGCTGCAGGCACCAAAAGCCAAGGAGAATGTGTGGATTGTCACGAGCAGGTCCTGATCCGGGCTGTGTCAGCACCTCCTCCTCCTCAGGTGGGCACGGGGGCTAGATGGTTAAACATATGGGAAGTGCCCCAGAGCGTCTGTCATAGAGCGAGTGCTCTGTCAGCGTTCGCTGCCGCTCTTTTCTCTTCTTTTCCTCTGGCCACGCTGACCTTTCCCTTTCTCATGAACACGCCAAACTCTTTTTGCCTCGAGGCTTTCATACGTGCTCTTCCTTATTCCTACTGTTCCTTTCTTCCCTCTCCTTCTCATCCTTCGAGTTCACCCTAACTAGTAGCAGCTCAGTGACACCTTCCACTACCTGCCTCTCTAAGTTGTTTCCCCAGCCCACTCTGTGTCTGTCAAAGCATCCTGTTGGTTTTCTTTAGGACACTTATCACAATTTGTAATCACATCTGGTGGGGGGGGGGTTGTTTGTTTGACCTGTTTATTCTTTTTTTTTTTTAAATTTTTTATTTATTTACTATTTATTTATGGCTGCGTTGGGTCTTCGTTTCTGTGCAAGGGCTTTCTCCAGTTGCGGCAAGCGGGGGCCACCCTTCATCGCGGTTCGCGGGCCTTTCACTATCACGGCCTCTCTTGTTGCAGAGCACAGGCTCCAGACGCGCAGGCTCAGTAATTGTGGCTCACGGGCCTAGTTGCTCCGCGGCATGTGGGATCCCCCCAGACCAGGGCTCGAACCCGTGTCCCCTGCATCGGCAGGCGGACTCTCAACCACTGCGCCACCAGGGAAGCCCCCTGACCTGTTTATTCTTTTTCTCCCCTACTCACAAGTATATAAACTTCACAAAGGTAGGGACAGAATGTGTTGTGTTCACTGCTGTTCTCACGACACCCAGTAGAGTTGTTGGCACCAAGTAGAGTTAGAAGTAGCAGTAGTAATAATAATAATAGTAATAGCTACTATTTGTTGAGCACTTACTATGTATCAGGCATGTATTTACATGTCTTAAATACTCATTTAAATGTCCTAATAACCTTTCTGAGTAGGCATTCACCTTGTCCTCATTTTACAGATGAAGAAACTGAGACCTAAGAGAGATTAAGAAATTTTACTAAGATCACACAGCTGGTAAATAGCAGAGCTGGGATTCCAGTCTTTAGTGCACTACGATATTTTATTGAATGATGAATGCATTAGTTAACACAATGCTGGTTTGTGGTATTCCTGATGTCCTTATACTCCAAGTGCAAATAGTGCAATTTGCCTTAGAATAAATGAGAACGATTAGCCTAATCGATAGAGTGAGTGTCTGCAGGGAGGTCATGGCCGTTAGGAGGAGAAGGCAGCTATTTTCCATTGAGAGGCAGTAAATTGAGCTTTGTGTGACAGGGCTGATGGCCGGGCTGCAAACAAGGAGCAGGGTGTGCTGGCAGAGATGTGGAAAGCTCATCCGGCTCCAGACGACATCACCTGGAGAACACTCCCTGCCAAACCCAGTCACAGCCAGAGCTCCGAGAAAGGAATTCTGGGAGCAGCGGAGAACTGACCGCCCCAAGGGCTATGCCAAGTAAGAGAAACCAGCCTCTGAGTCAGGCTAGGGAGATTTCTGTTCTGTTCTGGCCTGGCCTTTAGCGGCAAGACCTTCCTGGACCCACAACTTACGAGTCCTGTTAGGTGGATCCCAACAGCTGCCAGCCATGACTCTGTGTATGCAGAAGTCAAGAGGAAAAATAATCACATGTGTTCTCACCATGTGCCAGGTACTACGTGAGGCGCTTTAGATAAATTATCTCCTTTAATTCTCATAATAACCCTGGAGGTTATTTCAACCTTCATTTTGTCGATAACTGTTTATCAAGTCCCTGCTATGTTGAAGAAGTAAGTACTATTTTTTTAAAAAATAAATTTATTTATTTTTGGCTGCGGGCAGGCTTTTCTCTAGTTGTGGCGAGCGGGGGCTACTCTTCGTTATGGTGTGCGGGCTTCTCATTGCGGTGGCTTCTCTTGTTGCGGAGCATGGACCCTAGGCATGCGGGCTTCAGTAGTTGTGGCACACGGGCTCAGAAGTTGTGGTACATGGGCTTAGTTGATCCGCAGCATGTGGGATCTTCCTGGACCAGGGCTTGAACGTGTCGCCTGCATTGGCAGGCAGATTCTTAACCACTGCACCACCAGGGAGGTCCCAAGTAAGTACTATTTTTAATTCTCTTTTACAGATGAGGAAAAAGAGACTTGGAAAGATTAAGTAATTGGCCCAAGTTAGATGCTCACAGAATTGGAACTTGAACTCAGGTCTGCCCAGTGCCAAAACCCTCCTTCTTAACCTCTACTCTGAATTGCCTTCTGATTTTTAAAACCACCATTTATTTCTATCTATGTGTAAGGTACTGTACTATAATCATTAGGAGGAATTATTCAATGAGATAATGTTGCCTGGCTCATAATAAATGGTTAGTAAATATTAGCTTATGTTATCCCACATATTATATGTTTATATACTGTGATGGTTAATTTTATGTGTCAACTTGGCTAAGCCACAGTGCCCAGATATTTGGCCAGACACAGCTGGATACTGCCGTGAAGGTAATTTTTAGATTAAATTAACATTTTAATCAGTTGACTTTGAATAAAGCAAATTACGCCCCATAATGTGGTGGGCCTCATCTAATCACTCGAAGAACTTAATAGAAAAAGACTGTCCTCCCCCAGGGAAGAGAGAATTCTACCTCCAGACAGCCTTGGGATTCAAGCTGCAACATCAACTCTTCCCTGGGTCTTCATCCTACTGAACTGTCCTGCAGATTTGGGACTTGGCAACCTCCACAATCACATGAGCTAATTCCTTAAAATCAACCAACCAATCAATCAATCAATCAATCAATCTATACATATACACATTCTCTCTATACATATATATACCCATTATATATATATTACACACACACATCCTATTGCTTCTATGTCTCTGGAGAAGCTTGACTACTAGAGATATATATAATAATGACAATAATCGGATGAGCAGATAAAAGCTGGAAAGGTCTATATTAGAGGCAAAGAATTCAAACTGCCCAAATTCTTCTAGAAATCTAGCTCCTAATGAAGAATACAGCCTACAACTGTCACAATCATCTCCACTTATTGTGAAAAGCTGATTTTCCTAATTTGGTTAGAAATCAATTAGAGATTAATGGTAGTTCTTCTCATTCTCTCCTCCCTCTAGGCCTGTTTCCCATCCATAAAATAAGGACCGTGTGACACTTCATGACAACTGCAGAAACAAATGGGCAAGTCCACTGAAGGTCAGGTCCTGCCTTTGCCACCCTCCCGGCTCAGTGCAGAATGCGTGGTGGCAGTGAAGGTACTGAGGAAAGAGCCCCTGTCTGGCAGCCAGAAATTCCGTGGGCTGGTCCCAATGTCACCACTCACCAGCCCGGTCACCCTGGGACAGATCTGTTTCACAGGTCCCGGCTTTAGTGTCCTCCTTACCAAAACAGTCATGATAATGATTACTCTGAGGGTGACTGTAAAAATCAACATGAGATCTTGTTTGTGACACTATTTTACAAGTGGCAGGTTTTCCCTCTCAGAAGGCAGTCTGACTGTTGAGTAAATGCAAGCACATCAGAGCAGGGTCAGCCCTCGGTCAGCCCGTGCTCTGGAATCAGCTGGCCAGGATGGTTGATGGCCCCTGTTCACGTGCCTCATTGCTTCTGCTGACAGGGAGTGCACGAATGGTCATGACAGCCCCTTCAGTGGCAGGCATTTCACCTCCAAATACTTGGTCTCATGTTCTCTTCCCAACAGCCCCATGAGGTAGGCAGCCCAGGGAGGAAGAGGTTAAACTCAAGGCCACACCCCAAGGTAGAGGTCTAGCTTGGCTGCAGCCCCATCCAGACTTGAAATCCCGGGTCTGTCCCTCCCCATCTCCAGGTAAGGTCAGCTGAGAGTCAGAACTTAACCTAATGATTCAGGGGCCAGAAAAGCAAATTGATTTGATCACAAATCCTCCTTCGAAAGCCAAGGCCCACCCATCACTGCGGAGGATCCAGGAGACAAAGACTGGGAAAAGAATTTAATTTGAAAAACAACAACAAAAACAATAGGAAAGCATCCGCAAGACTCTAATCAGAGAATCGGCTGCCTGGAGAACTGAGAATCGTTTGTCAAATATCTCCCGGTGACAAAGCGAGAGAGAGGCATGGACATACATACACTACCAGATGTAAGGTAGATAGCTAGTGGGAAGCAGCCGCATAGCACAGGGAGATCAGCTCGGTGCTTTGTGACCGCCTGGAGGGGTGGGATAGGGAGGGTAGGAGGGAGACGCAAGAGGGAGGGGATAAGGGGATATATGTATATGTATAGCTGATTCACTTTGTTATAAAGCAGAAACTAACACACCATTGTAAAGCAATTATACTCTAATAAAGATGTAACAATAAATAAAATAAAATAAAACCACACACACACACAAAAATGTCTCCTGAATCTCAAACCTGACCTATCACTTTTCCTATTATTTTAGGATTTGGGAGAAACGAAACATATTTTCATATGACTAAGCTCAGTCACCAACTCACTCTGTGACATTAAGCAAGTCGTTTAGTATCTCTGAGTCTGTTTTTCTCTTCTAAAAAAAACAATGTGGTACAAAATTAGTTTCCCAAACTTCAGACATTAGACTATTGGGATCATGATTTTTGTCATATATGTGCACCACAGCTAATGTTTACCTAGTATTGTTCCTTACACATATTTATGTATTTCAAAAGGAAATCCGCTATCACTTCATAAGTGTAAAAATAGAGCCTCGCATCAATAATTTATAGTGAATACATAATTATTACAATTTTTTAAATTCTCACATTCCAGATCCCTGAAAGCATTCCTCATACTACCTCTGGGAATCGCTGGCCTCCAGCTCTGGCATTCCGCCAGTAAAAAACCTTGATCCCTTGCAGCACTGCTAACTCCCAGGGAAGCCCTTCCTGATTCCCTGCATTAGGCTAGTTCCCTCTGCAAATCCCTGTCGAGGCACTGATTGTGCTTCTCTGTCATTCACAGGAAAGTCCATCTTCCCTGCTAAGAGGCAATGGCTGAGGGTATTGGTAGTGCGCACTGCTGCATGTATCAGCTTGGTCACCTTACTTAACAGTGTTACCTTATGTCTCCAAGACTCAGTTTCTTCATCCACAGAATGAGGTTAATTTTTTCTTCAGTGAATGTAATCTGAAAAAAAAAGGTAAAAATAATTCAGGTGAGAAAGCCAGAAGAGACTTAAGAAGGTAGCCCAGAAGGGTTGAAATCAAGGGAAGAATCTATCAACTGGAGGAGATAGAAGCATGTTTACGTTGTTCAATATAATCTACATTATTCAACATAATTCACTCCATTCACATTATTCGTTACAACTATTATGACCACAACTGACATTTATTTAGTGGTTACTATTGTGTTAAGTGCTTCTTAAGCATGATTTCATCTATTCTCCACATCCATTATTATTCCCACTTTACAAATGAAGAAATTAAGGGTCAGAGAGATTATGTGTGTGGTCCGAGGACACAACTAGAAAGTGGCAGAGCAGGGATTGAACTTGAGTCTGTCTGACTCCAGGGCCTATGCTCTCTTCCCCGTGGCAAGGTTCTTGAACTAGGCACCATGGTCACTCCTCCTTCAGGCCCCAAGCTGACCACCTACTCCCCTCCACAGACTCTGCTGCTCATCCCATGACCAACTGAATGTGAATTCCCGATAAGACACTGCAGCACGTGTCTTATCTCTTTTGCAACTGTCAATTTACTTCTAAGCCATCCCTCTTCCTATCTTTCCCTTTCTGATCCTTCCTTTGGGCATCACCAGATTAAAGTACGTGGCCTTCATTGTGTAATGGGATGCCAGTGCCCCTCCCCCACCAAGGAGCACCAGCGGCTCTGGGTGACCTATGCCACTGAGCACCAGCGAACCTGGTGGCTTCTAAACAGAGTTCCATGGTGGGAACTCAAGGAGAGAGCACCTGAGAGAGTGGATCAGCTTCATCCTTATTACAAAATTGCTCCCTGTCTGTATTGTATCATTTGATCAAGGCTAACCTTGGGAAACTACTAACAGAATGGCATTCGGCAAAGAGTGCAAAGACCCAGGCTTTCTTCTGGCCAGGCCACTAAGTAGCTGTCTCCAGGTCTCAGTGTCCTCATTAGTAATATGGAAATGACCAGCCTGTCTTACAGCACTAGTGGGGGAGCCAAGGAGAGATAGTGGACAATATTCATGTACACATGAAGTATGCATGAAGTGTAGAGGTCAACAAACCCATGTGAAGAATTATGATTAAAAGCAGTGCCTCTCTCTAGCATTTGAAACAACCTCTTTTCCCTTCTTCCCTTCCATGGGTCCTGGCTTCCATTAATCTACTCCCATTCATGCTGTTTTCATTTCGTCTTCCCAGGCCCTCCAGATGCCATCTCCTCCCTCTGCATAAATGCAAATTATAGGAGGTCTTTGGGCCCTAAATCCAATTGATTGTTGTCTCTGATCCAACAGCCTGGGCTGCTGATTCAGTGTGACCTAGAGTAGCCACCAGTCTAAATAGACCTGCTCCCTTTGTGCTCATTTACATTATCTTGGCCCTCATCACCTCCCTATCTCTTCCTTAGAGATCTCTGGCCATCGTGGGACAGGCAAAACTGACTGGGTCACCATCTCCATTATTAATCCTCTATGCTCACAAGCTCTCAGATGAGGCAGCCACATGAGAGTGGCCCCATCTCTGAGAAGCACTGCCCTCAACTCTGCTCAGGGCCAGCCTAGCCACCTGCTGCAACGGCCCCACAAATTACAGAAATTTGATGGACAAGCCAGGAACTGAAGCAACAAGTCAAAGAGATAAAGATTCTGATTAAAATATTCCTTATCAAGAGCCAAGACATTTGCATGATGCAAGACATCTCTGCATGGGCCCTTCTTCAGCCCAGAGCGAGAGGATCAGAGCATTCCCTAATCCCACAGATGGTTGTTCTAGGCAGGAGCCATGGGACTGTAGCCTCCTCAGCAACAGAAAATTCAAGGGCATCGGGTTCTTAGCTGTATTCAGAGGACCCTGCGCCAGGGCCCACCTGTCCCAGGTGGGCAGTGATTATAAATTTGACAATAAATAAGTGCTTTAACCTGGAGGAGCTTAACTCTAGGCTTTGAAATTTAATTATTTTTGCCTCCTGCTATAAATCTTCCCCACCTCCCCACCTTTTGGAAATTAAGACTGCAAATCTTCTACAAAGCTAAATTCTTGGTGTTTTTAATTAGTCTGTGAAGCATACATAGGTGTGATCGTCACAGAAATTAACACACGTGAAAGACTCCATTGGAGTGAAAATTCACGTCACAAATGGTTGACTCTTTAAAGTGAGATGCCTATGTGTATTGAGGATATAATCTGAACAACAAAAATTCAGTTTAGCCATAACTTTTCTGGAATACCCATAATAGAACATAAATCAAAGCCAATTGGAAGATTGAGTGTCATAAACCCTTTCTACAGAAAGATCCAGGGTAATGATTCCCAGCCAGAATCACCTGGAGAGTTCCTTAACATGCAGATTCTGGGGCCTTCCTCCACACCTGCTTTATCACCACCTGTGGGGGTGAGGCCCAAGAATCTGTATATGTAGCCAGCTCCTTGGGTGATTGGAAGCAGGCAGTCTGAGCCACAGTGGGAGACCCCGTGCTAGGTCTTAAGGCAGCAGTCTTCCTATGCCTGAACAAAGCTTCCTCAGAGCTTGTAGAGATTGGCTGTTCAGCCCCTGGCCCACTGCTCAATGGGAGGCCACCATGCAGGCACCCCTTTTCACCCAAGAGTTGGACCACAGGCTCCTGGACTGAGAACCGTGTACATGAGCACCCCAAATATCTAAGGTACAAGCCCTTCCTAATCAAAAGCTTAGGCTTGGGCTTCCCTGGTGGCGCAGTGGTTGGGAGTCTGCCTGCCGATGCAGGGGACATGGGTTCATGCCCCGGTCTGGGAGGATCCCACATGCCGCGGAGCGGCTAGGCCCGTGAGCCATGGCCGCTGAGCCTGCGCGTCCGGAGCCTGTGCTCCGCAGCGGGAGAGGCCACAGCAGTGAGAGGCCCGCGTACCGCAAAAAAAAAAAAAAACTTAGGCTTGAAACGTTTCTGTAATTATACAGGTGGGAGAACAGAAGACAGAGAGGGGAGAGGACTTGCCCAACAGCACGTGGCAGCCTGGATGGGCCTGTGGGCAAAAGCCTGGTCTTCTGATCCCTCTGCCAGTGGCCGCTCAACCTCTGGGTTTCTGCTAAATGGCCCTTCCTCCAAGAATGAGCTCAAGAAACAATCAGGTATCTCTAACAGGCTCCGACTTTCTCCTTCACACTAATCACAGTTTGTAACAATATATGATTTCTCAGTGTTGCTCTTCCCAACTTGTCAGTGGATTGATTCCATGAGACAGGGACCTGTTTTGTACACCAGAATTTCTAGCACCTAACACAGTGCCCAGCACATAGTGGAAAGTCAGTAAATATTTATTGGATGGTTGGACAGACAGGAGTTACAATGGTCTCTCCTACATAATAGAAAATAGTAATATTGCAAAAGAGAGGGGTTTTCCCACAGCCAGGAACAAGTCTGTGCCATAGGACCAGTGAAGGCAGGGGGACCTCAATGTCCCTCAGGCCTTAGTGTCCAGGATTGGACCAAACAGGATCTGGCAAGCCTTCCGACTCATAATGGTCGATATATATTTTGAATTTTATTTAATGAGTCCAGGGTATGGATAGAACACAAAGTGACTGAATGTTATACCAACTTATAAAGGGGCCGGGGTCCCTGAGGCGCCCCCCTCCCATACCCCAGCTTTATGGTTTCACATCGCCCTCTAGTGGCTAGAACATGTCACTACACTTGGTGATTTCTGAAAAACTGAGTTTAAATAAGTTTGTACTCCTGGCTTGAGTATAATTAATAACTTACATATGTATGAAGTGTATTAAATCCATTAAGATATTCATTTATCCACTCAACAACTCATCACCCAGGGCCTAATATACACCCAGGACAGGTGTCAGATATATCCCCTGCCCCTCCTTATATCTTAGAAGGGGAGTGGGGTATTCAGCAATCACACACAACTGAGTGAAGTACCACTATGACAAGTGTTAAGAAGGAAGTATACAGAGTGTTAATATGGAATACAGTGAGCGATGGAACCCCTTGAGGAAGGCTTCTCTGAAGGTATCAAGCTTAAGCTTGGATTTGAAAGAGGAGGAAGACTTAGCATGAAAAGTGAGGAGGGGAAGGAGGGGAGGAAGAGGCAAAGAATTCTAGGCAAGAAATAGCTCTGTGAGCTGGAGAGAGAAGGCCAGGTGGCCTGTGCCTGAAGGGCACAAGATGAGGAGGAAAAATAGGTGGTATTATCACCCCCATCACTTCCCCATCAGTGTGGAAACTGAGGCCCAGAGATGTGACATGAGTTGCTGGTATGACACAGCGTCTGAGCAGTGATAGAGGAAATGAGGTCCAGGTGGCCAGGGTGGACACTGAAGGACAGAAAGAGCTGTGGGGATGGGAGGTGAGGCAGAGAGTGGCTACGGGAGGGGGGGCAGCACGCAGCTCATCCAGCCTGACGAAAGCTTAGGTAGCAGCTTCTGGAAGGTACCTGAAGGTCACCTAGGCCTCCCTGTCCACTTGACAGGTGAAAAACAGGCCCAGAGGACGGAGGGTCATGTAGCCAGTGAATGGCAAAGCTCCTTCTTCCACATCCCGCATCCTCAGGTCTGCCGGAGCTCACTGCTCCCAGATGCTCCAGCCTCATTTGATGGACTCCACTTCTCCCCAGAGCAGTCCTCTCCCAGCCTACGAGTACCTCAGTCCTAGGATCCATCTGCCACCACCCTGGGGCAGGGACTTCAGAATCCACATGTACAAACTATGCATTCCATGGGACCCTGCCCCCAGGCCCCCGCGCCAGGACCCACTGGCTACTGCCACACTGAATTCCTGCCCTGTCTCTTGGCATACTGTGCCCTCTCTCCCTTTAGGGCCTGCCCACAAACACTTCTCTCCACTCACACCACTCTTTCCCCTTCTCCTAGCCTAGCCAACTGTACTGATTCTCTAGGTCTCAGCTCAGAGATCTTCCTCTCAGAAGCCATCCCCATCCTCCCTGGAGCCCCTTTTCTGACTTCTCCAGTGGAGCACTGATCACACTGCATTTTGATTGCCTGTTTCCTTGTCCATCTCTCCAGCAGACGTGAGTACCCAGAGGTCAAAAGCCACATACATCTCATTTTCTCCTGTATCTCCAGCAGCTAGCACAGTGCCTGGCACTTAGAAGGCGCCCAGAACTATTGCTTTAATCAAAAGAGAAAGGAAAATAAATTACTCTAACCTCCCAGCACTGCATTTCTCATTTCCATCAGTCCATCGTCCTCTGCCCTCTTTATGTATAAAGGGGCCTGCTTACTGCTATCATCGGGCCTGAGAAAAAGAAAACAGCTCCGTCCCAGCCCCGGCAGTGATTGATCAACGTTATTACTTGTGGCAACTGCTGGAGTCCCCTCACCTCCCAGCGGAAAATGGAGAGAGAAGCAACAAGGAGCCATCTGCCTTTCAGATTTCTTAACAGTCCATCCACCACTGACACTTGTTTTCCTAGGAATGCATTTGAAAGTTGAGTTTTCGTTCTTACCAGCTTCCACAGCATTCTGAGGCTTGGATCTCTCTGGGTGAGCCTACAAACCATCATAGACCCAAGGCAAAAAATCCATACAAGGTGGCCCACGATGAATCAGCTATTCCCCAGACTGCATGCAAAAGGGACTCTGGTGGTTCTGTTCAATCAATGGCATGTATCTGTCGAAAGCCTACCGTGTGCCAGGCTGTGTTAGGAGCTTCCATCAGTGGAGAACAGTCAGACTTTGTCCCTGCCCTCTGCAGAGCTAACTTCTAGCAGGAAATCCAGAATTAAGCAACTTATTACACAATTGTTCAATGACAATTAAGATGCAAACTGAAGAGGAAAAATGCATGGTACCCAGAGAGTACAGCCTGAGAGGCCCGGCCTCACCTGGGAGGTCAGGGCAGTTGCCCCAAGGCTGTGACTTTTGGGTTGAGAGCTAAAGGAGTAGGTGTTAGCTAGGTAAAGAAGGGGAGGGATTGTGTGTACGTGTGATGTGTGTGTGTGCACATGTGTGTGGGTACATGCAAACATGTGTGAACATGTACAGCCATAGATGTAGTGTGTGGGTATGTGTGCACGTGTATGAGCATATACATGTCATGTATGTTGTGTGTGATGTGTGCATACGTACACAGGTGTGTGCACATATATGCCACAAGGGTATGTGTGTCCAGACGTGCAGGTATGCAGGTGCATATGTGTGTGTGTGTCCCAACCGCATGTGTATCTCTTATAGAGTCAGACACTCTTCAGCTTCTGGGCCTCCTTCCCACCATAATGTCATCATTGTGAAGCAGATTTCAGGGCTTCTCCACGTGGAACAGCAGTTCTCAAACCTCTTTCAGCTTGTGGATCATTTCAGTGACAATAACGACAGCTACTCCACGTTACCTGTGTGGTGGTCATTGTGCCAGATACTCTAGGTGCCTTCTCTCATTTATTCCTCCAGCAACCCCAGAAGGCAGGCCTGGTTATTGTTCCATTTTGCAGAAGAGGAAGCAGAAACTCAGAGAGAGAAAGGGTCTTTCCCAAGGTCACCCAGCAAGATAGTTTGGGAGCTGTGATTTGAACATAGGTCTGTTTGACTCCAAAGCACATGATCTAATCCACTGAGCTCTCTTTCCTGTCATTAGGGCAAGGGACATGGTGGATCGGCTATATGGCAGGTCCCCTCCCACTGTTACTGCAACAACACCCTCTCAGCAGTGAATGGAAAGTCTTCAATGAAACCCTGTCCCAGTTCAACCACTGACTCATGGTGTGACTTTAGTAAAGTCTCTCCCCCAGAGTTTTCTGAACTCTGCCATTGTATAGGGATAGCTTGGCTCCGCCACACACAGATTACAGGCAGGTTACATAATCTCTCAAAAGTTCTGCTTCCTCATCTCTAAAATGGAGCTAATACTGGTACACTGCAGACAGCACTACTGTAGGGATTAATGGAGCATATGCGTGCAAAATGCTCGGCCCTGTGACTGCCCCATAACATATGCTCATTAAATGTGCTGTCATGATGCTGAGGAACCCAGTGGACCTGGGTTCAAATGTCCACCATACCTTCTAATAGCCATACGACCCTGGCAAAAGTTACTTAGCTGTTG
Organism: Monodon monoceros; assembly: GCF_005190385.1. Taxonomy (NCBI): domain Eukaryota; kingdom Metazoa; phylum Chordata; class Mammalia; order Artiodactyla; family Monodontidae; genus Monodon; species Monodon monoceros. The sequence continues at coordinate 125,168,238 of NW_021703768.1, forward strand.
AACTTTCCTCACTTGTAAAAGAAGAATAAAAATAGTACCTACTTTATAGGTTTGTTTGAGGACTAAATGAGATAATGCACTTAGCACAGATTGCCCTGCAACTGTTAGCTAACATTATTATTATTTGAATATATTGTGCAATAATATAAACAAGGATTATCTGGTGTCTAATTTTGTTCCAGTTTAGGGGTTTAGAAGAAAATGCAAGGAAGCATCTGGTTTGATAGGGTTTGCCAAATATTGGATTGTTTGTAAAATTTTTTTTTTACAAAATCAGACCTGGCTCATGGGTCAATGGAAAGTCATTTTCCCTTTGGCTCTGAGGCCGGCAGTTGAATGCAGTTTATTCTGGTGCTGGCTCACAGTTTGTTTCGGTTCAAGGCCATGACCATGAGTAAGTGATTAACCGTTGCCAAAAACCATAATAATGGTCATATTCTAAATATTTATATTACAAGAAACCAAATGGCCCAAACTTCAGGGGCCACAGGTGCCACTCACTCACTCAATGGAGTTCATTCATTCCTCCAACTCAGAATTGTTGACCATGTACCTCGTGCCAGGCACTGGGCACTGGTCATGCTAGTGGCTGATGGGTTGGAAACCCATAGGGAACTTTGGCTGATTTTCAAGAAAAGTGAATCAGGACTCTCAGGGACGGTAACTGCTCCTGAGCTGTGCAGAGTCCTGGAGAGAATGCAGGCCCTTGTGTTTGGTGCATCTCACAGTGCGCCCTGTCTGAGCTGGGAAAGGCCCCGTCAATACACGCATTTGACAGGTGGGGAAGCATAAACCCAGAGAGAGAAAGGGAGTCCCTGAGATCACAATACTGGACTAGCATCCTCCTCTCCTGACTTCTACGTCATCACCACAGTAAGCCCCCTCCCTTACTCCCAGGATTTCAGGCCCACCTCATACAGACACGTTGGCCCACAAACGGCCTCAATCATAATGACAATAAGAATAAAAAAGCGGGCTTCCCTGGTTGCGCAGTGGTTAAGAATCCGCCTGCCAATGCAGGGGACACGGGTTTGAGCCCTGGTCCAGGAAGATCCTACATGCTGTGGAGCAACTAAGCCCGTGCACCACAACTGCTGAGCCTGCGTTCTAGAGCCCATGTGCCACAACTACTGAAGCCCGTGTGCCTAGAACCCGTGCTCCACAACAAGAGCAGCCACCGCAATGAGAAGCCCGTGCACTGCAACAAAAAGTAGCCCCCACTCACCGAAACTAGAGAAAGCCTGCATGCAGCAACAAAGACCCAATGAAGCCAAAAATAAATAAATAAAATAAATAAATTAAAAAAAAAAAGAATAAAAAAGCAACCTTACTAATAAAAGTATCTACCATTAACTGGGTAATTACTTGGTGCCAGGTATTTTGTTACACATTTTTTTTTTAATTTATTTATTTTTGGCTGTGCTGGGTCTTCGTTGCTGCACACGGGCTTTCTCTAGTTGCATCGAGCCAGGGCTACTCTTCGTTGCTGTGCGCTGGCTTCTCACTGCGGTGGCTTCTCTTGTTGCGGAGCCCAGGCTCTAGGCGCGAGGACTTCAGTAGTTGTGGCACACGGGCTTAGTTGCTCCACAGCATGTGGGATCTTCCCAGACCAGGGCTCAAACCCGTGTCCCCTGCATTGGCAGGTGGATTCTTAACAACTGTGCCACCAGGGAAGCCGCTGTTAAGCATTTTATACCCCTATCATTTTAATACTCAAAACAACCTCATTGGATAGGTCATTGTTACTCCATTTTACAGAAAGGACACCGAGGCTCAGAGAGGGGAAGGGACTTTCCTATGGTAACACAGCTAGAAGTTGCAGAGCCATAACTGAACTTAACTCTGCCTGACTTCAAATCCAGTATCCATGGCCACCATGTAATGTCCCTCATTAGGATATAAGGCACAGGGTACCCTCCTGCACTTATCTGGGCTGGCAATGGTTTGATGCCTGCAGCTGAGAGGAGGGAAGAAAGAACAGCAGGTGATCAGCAAAGAGGCTTGAAATCCAGTCCTAGGATTGAGTACCCACTAAGATTCAGGCTGTGACAAGCTCATGGGTGATGAAGTTGGAGAGTAATAAGGATAGACGGGTATAAGGTCTGTTCCAGTGCCTATCCCAAGCTAAGGGTTGCACCAGATGCTGTGAGATAACTTGTCACGTGACACGGAACAAACCATTTCCTTTCCTCTAGAGAGAGAGCGCAGAATAGTGATTAAGCCCATGGCCTCCAGAGCCAGACTGGGTTAATTCCCAGCTCTACCTCTTACCAGGTATGTGACCTCATGCAGTATTCGCATTTATTGAGGGTCATTTTTTGCTTCTATAAAATTGGGATAATAATACCTATTTTCTAGTGTCATTATAAGGATTAAATGAGCCACGATTTAGAACTCAAAACAGTACATAACACATAGTAATAACTATATACATTTTTGCTGGTTTTTAAAAATTATGTAAACTGGAGGTAATAGTTGATCATTCAAATTAAGATACTTTGGGCTGTATAATAACAGAATATCTGACCCAAAGTGGCTTTAACAAGAAAGTTTTATTACTGTCTCTCATAATGAGAACCATCTGGAAGACAATGATTCCAGGCTCGAGGATGTCCCAGGAACTCAGGATCTTCTCATTCTTGTTCCCAACACCCTCCACATATCACTGATGCTACCCCTCATGTCCCAAGATGGCTACAGCAGCTCCAAGCATAACATCTTCACAAAGCCACACCCAGAAACAGAAAGGAAGGGACATGGAAATCTCTCTTGCACATGTCACTTTCTTATGAGAAAGGAAAATGTTCCCTAGATGCCTCCAGGAAGACTTCCCTTATCTGTCATTAGCCAGAATAGGATCGTGTGATCCTCCCAGCCACTGTAGAAGGCTAGAAAATCAAGATTCTGGCATTTTCAGTCAGTACCTAGGGCTGGGCTCCATAGCAAGGAGGATGAGAGCAAGAAGAGCTGCTGAGTGAGCAACTGACCTGCCTTGCAGGTTAGCCTTGAGAAGTAAATGTGAGAAAAAGTGCAGGAATACTGTGGAAGAGTTAATCCCTTCCACTACACACATGTAAGCTATCATTCTCATAAATAATAATGGCAACAGCAACGCTATTTAGAGCCTACGGAAAAGCAGTATGCCAGTAATTCTAGGTAGTCCTGTTCTTTTTCCATGGCCATGGCAGATGAGGGGAAAATGAAAGGAAGCCAAATGCCTCATGGCCCAGCCACTAAAACTGACATTGCATGACCTCCTAATAACCCAGACCCAGGGAACAGTTGGTCATCAATTTCCCCTCTCAGTTTGGTAGGTTATAAATAAAGTCTGGAAAGAAAGAAAATGAAGTTAGTTTAGAACCCTGGTAGAATTCCTCTGATGGGGTGAAAACTTCTGTTTAGAAAACACTTGATGGGCCATTTTGTAGTGAAAAGTCAACCTTCCAACCATGGTCTAGATCAGGGTTCAGCTAGGTTTTCTCTAGCAACTGCTGTACTCTGAGTACTGTGTCTAATATGTCCCAATAAAACTTTATTTATAAAAACATGTGGAGGGCCAGATTTGGCTCACAGGCCATAGTCTGCCAACCCCTGCTCTACATTGCAAGTTACATAAGACAAAAACCTAGGCCAAGGGTCTCAAACTCGAATGTGCATGGGGCTACATGGGGCACATAAAGAAGCAAGCAGGCTGGGTGGGGTCTCTGGAAGTGTGGAGAACACATAACTCATGGAGAGAGGGCAGTTGTAAAAACCAATTTAGTCAGATCCTCCAGTTTTTCAAGAAAACCAGAAATGCCGATATTTACATCTTCTAATTTTTTAGTGTTGGCAACCAATTCAAAAATTTAAATCTGATGCAGACCAAACAAAACCCAACTGGGGGCCAAACACACATTAGGGAGAGTCAGTGTGTGACCTTTGGCTTAGAAGATCATCCTTCTTGAACAACATGCTATGACAAACGAGTACACATGACACACTTGAGTGACACGATCTAGGAAACTTAGCCCAAAGCCATTCTGACCTGTTGGGAATGGAATGTATAACCACTACCATCCTGCCCATTGGCCAAGCATATGTGGAAGGTTGCACACAGGAAAGACGGCAGTTAGCCTGTCTGTACTGTATTCCTCTTCCTAGCTCATTGATGCTCTGCTTTCTCATGGTGGTGGCGTCTGCAGTGTTCTGTGGCATCAGGTGCTGTGTAGCATTCCTCATACAGACCTTCCCTACATACCTCAGGGGAACAACGAGGTCATGTATAGAAAGGTACTTTGCAAACCATAAAATCATAGATACGTCAGCTTGGCCAGTTTCTGACTTTCACTGCCCCGACCACTAACTCAGAGGCTCCGATAACGAGTATATTCTTTAGAGAGAGGACAAAAACCCCTAACAGCATGGCGAGCAGGACAGACGCAAAGCAAAAGAAACCAGCCACATTTCCTGCTGGTACAAAGGCCCTTATGCTGTGTCTGACCCTGCTCTGAGGAAGCCTGGGCATCACCTAAATACTCCAGGCTGCAGACAGCTCAGCGTGTGACACCCTGTCCTCGGCTGTCTTTTAGCTGCCACCCTCACCTATTCTTAACATCTTTGTCTTTCTCACCAGTTTCTGTAAACCTGCGGCATCCTGAGTATTTGCCGGAAGCTTCCTCTTGCCCAGCTCGGTACTCCATCTTCCCGCCTTCTGCCTGGAGCCTCAGCTTTAAAGGATACACTGGTCTGCCTTTCTAGTCTCCCTAAACCACTCTCTTGATTCCCTCAGCCTTACTGGGATGAGGAAAGGAAGACAGGGAGGACAAGACAGAGACAGAGAGACACAGAGAGAAAGAACAATGCAAACTTTCTAGCCCAGATCTTGTTCAGCCACGTGCCCACTTCAGTTGAAATTAGGTGCTGGGCCAGTAGTTTTCCAATGCTTCCTCAACACCTGTGATTCTTCAGAGTTGCCTTAGGGACCCAGGTAGGAAAAGTAAAGGGGATGCCAACAGGTCAGGGGTCACTTCAAGAGAGAAGCTCCATCTTATCTGTTTCATATATTACAATCCTGCATAAAACTAGGACTGAAAAAAATATTCCATTCCAAAAAAAAGTCTGAAAACTCCCACGCTAGCCACTGCGCTAGATCAGATGGAGGAAGGCATGCTCCTATACTGAAGAAACCTGTAGGACACCCTATGGTAAGCGATATTTTTTGGCAAAGGGCAACTCAGGAAAAATTGGGTTAAATTTTTGTCCAAAATTAAAATAGATTTATTGAGTCTCATATGGGAAAAATGTATTTGTTCACACAATTCAAATTGTCTACTTCGTTGAATGAAGAATACATTGAGGAAATGAGCAGCCACTTAAATATGAATACCTGTTTATATCTACTTAGTGGTGATTCAGGAGAACATTTCTAATCTTTCATTCCGCAAATAGATTGTGAAGTCTTTCTCGAAGCTGCCGTGAGGCCCTGCTCAACACTGCTTAGTTGATAGACCACCCCTGGGGACACCCAGGGGATTGTCAACAGGGCAAAAACTTTTTTACTATTTGAATTTTATTTATTTTCTTTTTCTTATATATCAGGTTCTTGTTAGTTATCAATTTTATACATATTGGTGTATATATGTCAATCCCAATCTCCCAATTCATCCCACCAGGGCAAAAACTCTTAAAGAAGTATCCTAGCTGCTGTTTTCTTCCCCTTGTTGCTCAAGTTTGGATTTTTCCTGTGTGGTCTGCAGACTTATCCTAAGGGATCATAAACCCCTGGTCTGTGGACAAGCGAGCAGACCGGGCAGGCAGGGCCGAGTACAGGGAGCCTGCAGGGCGAGGCCGGCATGAGTAAAGGGATGTGTTCTATCAGCTGAGCTAGAGTCTAAAAGTCCTCACACACCCACCCTGCTGCTGACTCAGCCGACAGCTGATTTGGGAGGAAGACCTACAGGTATGAACACTGATCAGCTCTGAAAGCACAGAAAAGGCATTAACCATATCATTTTAGAATCGTACACTCTCAGACTTTCAGAATCAGAGCCCCTTAGAACTTCTGGCCTGCAAGGAAACAGAGAGGTTCCGTCCAATATTGTATAATGATTCAGTTCCTGGGCTCTGAAGGTAAACAGACCTGGACTCAAGACAACTCAAATTCACTGGAGGGTGTGGGGCAGCTCACGAGAGGGAAGAGAAGAGAAGGCTTAGGAAAAACTCGGAACAGGAGCAGAAATCTGGAAATCTGGCCCAGGAACTGGAGCTGTAATCCAGTCCTGAGGACTTCTTCTGCTCTCAAATGATAAGCCTAGGATTCCAAGTTCTGGAAGAGAGAAATTCCAACTGGACTCTCCCCTGCCTTCACAGTGTGATTTGAAGAAACCTCAGGCACCATAGTGAGAGAGAGAGACAGCTGATGTACCATTCCAACAAGACCAGAAACACTGAGACTAACTCCCAAAGGGAAATCAGGGCTCTTGGGCAGTAGGCGTGCTGCCTGGACCACAAACAATGAGCATCCACCATCACATACCTGCTTCAGGGCCGCTCAGAGGATTGACAGAGACAATCCACTTAAAGGGCTGAGCACGCTGCCTGGCACACAGTAAGTTGTCCATTAACTGTCTGCGTCTTTCATAATAACTTATGCTTCTTGTGGAGCTAGAGGCCCTCCACAACATGCCCGTCGAACAGCTGCCTCTAACTGAGACCTTTTTCCCTTTAGAACCATGGTTCCTGGGCAGCCTTTTGAATGTGGAGACCATTTGGCTTGGGAACTTTAAAAGATTTTACTGACCACAAGGACAGCCCATACCATTGGGAGTCCAACAATATCTAGTATGGGACCAACTGTGGCTCAGAAAGAAACTTTCACATGGATTTTATTCTCTTTGTTATTTCAGTAATGTCCTGTACGCCATCCCCCTCAAATCCAGTCAACCAGAGTCAAGTGTTGAGTTCTGGTAGTTTAGTTTCATCACACTGTTAGGGCAGAAAAAGAGAAACAGAAACTCCTACCAGAAGACATGACTCTGAAACCTTATCTCCTCCTTAATATTCCACTAAGTCAGGAGCAGGCTCCCTGGATCTTCACACCAAACCTCGAAAACTCTAAAAGCACATGCCAGAAAGGGGATGCCTGCTTGCTTCACTGCCCCCAACTATTGCCCTTTTCAAGGGCTGCTGCAAAACTCTGGTGTCTGAAGACATATTGGCTTAATTTGAGGCACATGCTAACTTTAACATCAGTTATACGGAAAGGGGAGAGTACATGGAAAGTCATCCTGCAGTTGTCTGGCCAGTCAAAGCCACTTTGCCTTGAAGGACATCAACTGGGCTGATGGGTGACAGATCTAAAGCACTGGAGCTCACTTCCATTTCTATTTTGATATTTGATGGAAGTATCAATATCATAACTCAGTAATATATATCTTCAGCTTGGACACCTCTAGTTTCCTCCCTCTAAGGCAGCCAGTTCCATCATTTGTTGATTCAACAAACATCTACTGAGAACCACTAGCAGCCAGTTACTGTGGAAGAAGTTAAATAATAATCACAACTGTTATTTATGGAGTGCATCCAATGGGTGGGACACAGCTGCCATGCTTTATTCACATCGTTTCAATTCATCACAACAGCCCTGTGGAGTATATCACTTTGTTCTTTTTGTAATAACTATTTGTGCTGCTTAAGTAACTAGAAAGTTTTTCATTACATTTCAATAATTCTGCTTCCATTTACCTCACCCTTTATGTTCCTTTGCCCTCAGAAGAGGCTAAAAAATGAAACCAGGTGGCTGAAGCTGGGCTGAGAGAGCAGGGATGGCCCTATCTGAAAGATGATCTCAGACCCCCTTACCTTCCCCTGTGTAGGGACAAGTCTTCACCTGAAACATGAGGTGGGGCTGATGAGAAAGTCCAATCTCTGCTCTCTGTTCCACTAACTCTGGTTCCAGAGGCAGTAGTTCCCAACAACTACTGAAAGTCAGAACCACCTACAGCTCTGAGGGGAGAAGGAAAGAGAAAAAAGAGATGGATGAGGGTCAGTGATGGCTCCCCTGAATCCAGTGGTCTCCCTTGGACCACTCAGATGCCCCTGCACAGGCAGGGCTATCCAGGCCAACGCATGTTTCTGTGGACTCTTCTCAACATTGACTCTCCTGGCAGGACCAGCTGTTTGGTTGTGTTTAAACTGTCATCCAGCCAAAGCAGCCTGGTGGCACGCCCAAACGCTAACCCAGCAAACACACCAGGTCTATAGCCCCCTCCAAAACTTTTTTAAAGCATAATTTGTACCAGCCAGTCAATTTAAAAATACTCCAAGCAGAGAGCCAATGAGATTTGAAAACAAGGAAAACCAAAAATAAAAGGTAAATATATATATTTACTTATTCATTCACTCATTATTTGAACCTTGCCTTTTTTGAGAGAGGATCTAAGATGTCAAGAGCCAACTTATTTAAAAAACAACAATAGTATTACATATGTTCTGCAAATGTCAACGATATCACAGAAATTCAACTTAGGTTAACATTCAAAGCATAAAGCATGTTTGCGTGTGTGCCCACCTGTGACTGTTCACTACTCCACAGGGTCTGAAATGCAGAGGGTTCCTTCTCTTTGGCTCCTAAACATGAAAAGATATCACAGTGCAGTATTTTCCACCTGAGACATGCATTCATTCCTTCAGAATCATTTAGTGAAGTCCAACCATGTGCCACCCACTGAATGCATACAGTGGTTATAGATGTTTTGGATACAGTGGCCAAAACGCCACATACCACACAAAGCTTACACTTAAGACAGTTGGAGGCCAGCAAAGTATGCTCTGTGGTGAAACTGGGGCATTCACATCCACTGGCCCAAAGAGCTGGAAAGGCACTTAGAGGTCACCTAGATGGGTTTTCCCACGTGCAACCATTCAAGAGCCAACCTCACGGTTTTTGCCATATGTCAACATCACCTTCATAGATTTCTTTAGATGTTCTCATCTACGTAAATACTTTTATTTTAGGAGAAAACTATATATCATTGCTGTAAATGGAAAACCAGGATCACTTGTCTTAAAAACAAAGGTAACCATAAAAATAAATGAAACAAAAATAAAGCAATGTGATTAGATTCTCATCTAGACACATACGTGCAGTCTTAGGAAGACTCTGAGCCTGAAGTCAGCTCTCACTTTGTAAAAGAGTAAGATCAGGAAGTATTCAAAAGGTGTTAAAGCTATATTAACACTACTCTGGGATGTTCTCCTTTCCTTAATCAGGAGGATTAAAGGAGAATTAAATTCTGCACAATTGTCTACTATGTGATTTGGTTTTAATATTATAATAATCAGTCACAGGATTTAGGAAATCATGTCTAATCCAGCCTCTTATTTTGCAGAGGGAGCTGGGGCCCAGAGACGGGTGGCGGCTAGACCAAGGGTGAACAGCACTTTAATGGCAGAGCTGATACCAAACCCCAGCTCCCTATGTTTCTGCACAGACCGGTATGTTCTGCTACAGTGGGCTGCAGATCACCAAACAACTAAATAAATTCTTACATTTGCTCTTCATCACGACTGAAGACCAGTCTTGATCCACCTTACTTTTGGAGGGAAGAAACAAAAATCCATCTCAAACTGGCAGACATGGTGATCCCTCTCATTAGCAAAAATCAAGTTTTTCTTTTTCTTTTTTCTCCATGCACTTATTTCCCATGTGTTATAGAAGTTCTTTTAGTAGAAATATTTACCAAGATCCCAAATAAAACCTAGAAAGTTTGTAGGAACTTCTGAACATTCTACTACCTTAGATAACCTACTATGATAAGGTATTTTGTGTGGAAAAAATACCCAGCCCCACCCCTTAAGGACACTTTGTCCTATAAAACTCTCAATGTGTGCATCCTGCACTCAGTAGCCCTCACCTCATATTGACCGTAACACTTTAAATCAGGTCTAGGAGATAGAGGAGGGGGAAATCCTCTCTCGCCCACCGAGAAGGTCACTTGCAATTTGCCTGCCCCCAACCCACTTCAAAGAGCAGCTCTCGGCAATGGTCCCAGGGAAAATCATCAATGTCAGAGACACAGTAGCCATCTGCTTGTCAAGGAGGGTGCATTCCAGCATCCCTACTCTCTTCTGGGAAGATGAGGCCAGGGTTTCAAAGCACCTCTCACAGGACAGGAGAGAGGGAAAGGGGGATATGACAGTTCTCTTTCCTTGGAAGCTGGCACGGGAATATTGTAAGGCTCCTCAGAGGGACTGAAATCCATGCTTTATGGTGACAACTCTGAAATTCAGCTTTTCCTTGACTGCCTAACCTCCCAGGGCCAACTGTACCTATCTATTTTATGTGAGCAGCACAATAGCCTTGTGCCCGTTAGGACCAGTGTTGTGTGAGCATCCAAAAGCAAAGAGAAGTGACTCTTGTTCCTAATGTGGAAAGAGCAGGACTTCCTATGATACAGCTGATGTTTCCTGAAATAGAACAGGATTTGAGCAAATGGTTTTCACTAGGCAGGCAGGAAAAGCAGAGTGTGGCTTAATGTTTCATTAGTGGTGACTCAGACCCTCACTCCTGCGCGCCTGCTCATCCTGGTTGGGTCTGACTTTTTTCCAGTTACCAGGCTCAGCTGCCAGATGCCCTCTTTGCTAATGCTTGCTGTCCTGCCAGCCTATCTGATTTCCTGGGGAGGCCATGCCCCTGTCCTTCTTCTCATGTCATTTACACTCAGTTCCAGTTTCTATTTTGAAATTGATTAGGTCTTGACCAACCACTTATGTCAGTCTGCAGAACACCTCCTGTCCAGCTCTGCCTCCATCTGGGAGAGATGGTGATTTATGTTTATCTCAACCAGAGCCAGGGCTTTTTCTGGAGCTGTTTTCAAATTTGGGGCATATGCCCAGTTGCTACCAGAATTAGTTGGAATAAAGGGTATTGAGGGTGCTAATTCGTCAAAGATTGCGTTGGACATGCTGCATCAGCTAGACTCAGTTTCTCAGACTTTCCATCCTATCTCAAATCAGCCCTCATTCAATCTACATTTAGTGCGTCCTGACTATGAACTAGACACTGTGCTGGGGCTACAGACATGAAAAAAACAGGTCCCTGATGACTGGATTATGCTCCAACATGGAAAGGACTTCACAGAGTTACTATCAAAACACTGCGGGAGGGGCTTCCCTGGTGGCGCAGTGGTTGAGAGTCCGCCTGCCGATGCAGGGGACACGGGTTCGTGCCCCGGTCCGGGAAGATCCCACATGCCGCGGAGCGGCTGGGTCCGTGAGCCATGGCCGCTGAGCCTGCGCGTCTGGAGCCTGTGCTCCACAACGGGAGAGGCCACAACAGTGAGAGGCCCGTGTGCCGCAAAAAAAAAAAAAAAAAAAATTCATTTAAATAAACACTGTGGGAGATGTAGAGAGAGGCAGCATGATCTACCCCCCTGTCTGCCTCTCCAGCTTGGCTCACAGCACTCTTACCCTCCTCACCCGGCTCTGGCCTCCCTGACCTTCATTCAGTTCATGCGAAGCTCTGTGCTCCTTAGAACAACAGCATCAACATCACCTTAAAGCTTGAGAGACACACAGGATGTGGGGTCCCATTCCAAAACTACTGAATCAGAATCTGCATTTTAACAAGATTCCCAGGTGATGTGCATGCACTTTTAAAGTTTTGAGATGCACTGATGTAAGAGTTTAGTAGCTATGAATTGTTAAGCTGGCATCTGACTCATTACCATCCTCTCAGCTCTATTCTGAGTAAGCACAAATCGATGGGGGATACACATTCTGAGTCAGTGGGTCTAGGTGGGCCCCTGGAGTCTGTATTTCTAACATACTCCTGGGTAATGGCAGCAGGGGCTCATGTACCATACTCTCAATAACAAGAACAAGAGGAACCTGACAGATCAAGTATCTGAATCAGCAAAGCAGAAAATCAAAAACCAGACCCTGAGCTTAGGATGACTTTACTCAGGGGAGGCCCCTCTGTTCCACCTGCACAACTAGAGGGCAGGCAGCATCTCTGGTCCCTGTGTTCTCAGCACCTCCTTCTGTGTCATCACAAGGGAGGCATGTATCATCACTGAATGAATGAATGGACATCAGTCAGTTCTCACCTCTCCCCTGCTTGCCATTGTCCAGTGGTTTCTTATATTTAAGAACACCATGAGGCCCAAGCTGACCCAGGTCCTGCCCTGACGCCTCCTTACTTCTCTCATCCCACTCATTGCCACCACACTAGGCTTTTTTCTGTTTTTCAAACCCACCAAGCTTTTGCCTGCCTCAGGGTCTTGGCACATGCTCTCCCCTCGACCTGGAATGCCCTTCCTCCAGCTCTTTCCATAGCTGGCTGCTTCTTGTCATTCATAGCTCAGCTCAAATTTCACCTCCTCAGCAAGGCTGTCCCTGACTGACCTGTCTAACCCAGTATACACACATCCCACCACCAACTCTCTGTCCTGCATTTTTTTCTTAGCCCTTGTCAACCTGAAAATATTTCATTTGTTTATTCACTTTTTTGTCCTGATTCTCCTATAAGAAAGCAAACTTTATGAAAGCAGGGACCTTGTCTACAACCCCCCTGTCCATAGTAGATGCTCAGTAAACAGTTGTGGAATAAATGGATAAATGATCTAATACACACCATAATTTGCTTCTGTCACTGCAACAAGAGAGAGAGACTGGGCACTATGTGAGGCCAGAAGAGGGAGTGATCACTTCCTCCTGGGTAAGGAAGTGGGGGTGGTAATCAGGACAGGCTCCCCGAAGGAGGTGGTATTTCAACTTCACCTTGAAGTGTGGAAAGGATTTTCATGGGCAATGAGGGGTAGAAACAGCCACCCCAGGCAGAAAGAACAGCTTGGGAAGATGGTGTGGGAGGGCTTAGGGAACAGAGCATACAGCTGATGGGTGGAGACTCTGTATCTGCCCAGCTCAGAGCTCTAGGCAGAGACATCCTTCACTGTAGTTGTGACAGAGTTTGGCAGGGCTCTTGCAGCTGAGCAGCTGAGGTCACTGCCTTCCCTTAGGCAGGCCTCAGCTATACCCTTAGACAAGATGATGAAGGCCAGATCTCTGAGGCAAAACAAGGCATGAGAAAGAGACAGGTGGGCCTGGGGGTCAGGACCCACCTTCACCCCGCTTCCCCACTTCACTCCAGTGGGCCATTCTGAGGTCTGCCTGGCTTCTGTCCTCTTGCCTGTAAAGGCCAGACAGTTGCAATTCTTTCATTAACCCTTGTGATCAATCGGTTTCAGGTTCAAGTCCCCGTTTAACTCTGAGCTCCATAAGAGAAGGAACCATGCTGGTCAGCCTTATTCACAGCTCTATTCTGAGAGCTAAGGGCTGGGAGCACATAAGAGCTCCTTGGTAAGACTCATTCATTCCTTCACTACTATTGATGAAGTACCCAAGTCAAGCCAGGCATTGCACTTATACACCGAGGACGCAGGAGTAACACAGGGAAGCAAACATCTCTACTCTCTCAACTGTAGAATTCACATTCTGTTTGGGGGCAACACATTCTAGAAGCTGGATTTGGTGGGTCTCACTGTGTGACCTGAGCAAGCCACTGAATTTTGTAGGCTGCCTACAAACTAGAAGGGGATAGACTAGATCACCTAGTTCAGAATTTTGAGCTAAATTTTGAGGGATTCTAGGGTCCTTTGGTGCTTGCTGGGTTCAGCAAACTGATGTGTTTCTCTTAAGAAAATTTAATTAGCCTAAGCAAGTTTTTGTTTTGTTTTGTTTTCTGTTTGGGGGTTCCACTTAAAAGTTGATGTGTAAAGTAAGTTCTACTGCTAATGAAAAAGTTGGGTGGAAGCCACTACTTTAGTCCAACCTCTCACTCTGGCCATGGTATGAGCCAGAGGGGAAGAAGGTAGAAACCAGACATGCTTTCAGGTTGAGGGCAGCTGAAGGTGGTGGGAAAACACTCTGGGAAGGCAGTGTGTGACAAAATGCAGAGATGGAGGCTAGCCAGGGAAAGAGCAACCTGATAGAGGTCCAGCAAGATGAGGTGGAGACAGGCAGTCCCGAGCTCTCAGGGACATGGAACTACATGCCTGGTAGCTGGTAATGGCCAGAGAATTTTCTGAGAGGTCTAAGAGCAGGTCACAGGGCCAGGGCCTCGGGGAGAGAGAAGTGGGGGCTAAACAAGGTCCCAGCCTGGGAGAAGCTGGGACTTAAATACAGACAAGACTTATGCCAGACTGAAGTCCAAGGTGGGGATCTGGCTGGTTTCTGAAGGGGGAACCATGACTCACGGCAAAGGTCAGAGTCAGAACTGCAGCAAGTGACTCTGCTTCGAATCAAGCTACCTGCCCAGAAGTCTTCAAGTCTCCCGCTAAGGTTTGTCCAAAGTCACACATCCAGCAAGGGGTAGGAATCAGTAACAGCTCCCTGTACCTGATCCTCTGAGCCGGGCTCTTTCCACTACCTAATCCATGTGATGAACGCTGGGCTAGACTCCAAATCCAAATGGGATTTTCTAAACCTGCAGTAGACAATGAGTTGTTTATTACTCGGTGAAAGGGAAGAGATAATTTTCTTTTAACTGAGCTCTGGCTCATGTCCTTGGGAATTAGACTGACCTTTGTGTTTTTAGCACCAGCCCATTAGGGGAACTGGAAAGGCTTTTTCTGTCTCTAGCTCAGCACCTCCGGAGCAGTCTTAATGCTGATCTAAAAGTTCTGTCTACATAATACAAAAGTAACAGGTCAGTTCAGGCCAAAACTAATAAACAAGACATCACTACTATCAGTAATATGTTTGTGAGAGCATGTCGCTCCTTCAGTAGCTGTTTTCTTATTTGTTCTTAATGATATTAGGGGCAGAGGGTGGGTCAGGCTGTGTCCCCACGTTAGCCCCTCTACCAAGTCACCCTGTGTATTCTTCAGGGCGCTTAACATTCTCTTAAGTAATAGTCTATTTGTTTATCCATTTTCACATGTCTTCCCGACCAGAATACAAGCCCCACATGACAGGGAATGTATTTGTCTTGTTTAGGGCTTTATCTAAAGGGCCTAAAACCTGATAAATGCTCAGGAAATAACTGCTGTATGAATGAATGAGGCAGATCTGTACGTTTTTCATAATGCTAATGATGTATTTTGAGTAAAAAAAAAAAAGTTACCTAATGAGATCCTATCATCAAAGTGATCAGAGAAAGTATCCTGGGAAAGGGATTCAGAAGAAATGAGAAAGGGAGACTCAGTTATTAATGTTTATATTTCTATAGCTTGACTTTTAAAATGTTGAGCTACCATCTTACTACTATCAAATATGCAAAGATACAAATTTTGGTAACAGGGTGTGTTGGAGAGGACCTGGAGAAAGAGGCACTCTCAAAAATTATAGGACTCTACATTATAGGATCCTATTATTGGGGGCCATTTGGCAACATCTATCAAAACAACAAATGCACATACCCTTAAGATTCTACTATTTCATTTTTGTGGAATTTATCTTACATATATAATGACAACCACATGAAATGACATGTGTAAAAGTTATTTGTTGCAGTGCTGTTTATAATAGTTAAATGGTGAAAACCATCAAAATTGACACCATTAGAGAACAAGCTATATAAACTAGGATCCCCATTGTGCAATGGAAAACTTTGTAGCTGTAAAGATGAATGAGGATGCTCTCTATATACTCATACGGAAAGTTTTCCAAGATAAAAACTTGAGTGTAAAAAGCAAAATCAAAGCAGAGTATGTAGCAGGCTATAATTTGTGTTTAAAAAATGGAGAGTTGGCAAGTGCTCATGGAACATTCTCCAGGATAGATCATATCTTGGGTCACAAATCAAGCCTTGGTAAATTTAAGAAAATTGAAATTGTATCAAGTATCTTTTCTGACCACAACGCCATGAGACTAGATATCAATTACAGGAAAAGATCTGTAAAAAATACAAACACATGGAGGCTAAACAATACACTACTTAATAATGAAGTGATCACTGAAGAAATCAAAGAGGAAATAAAAAAATACCTAGAAACAAATGACAATGGAGACACAACGACCCAAAACCTATGGGATGCAGCAAAAGCAGTTCTAAGGGGGAAGTTTATAGCAATACAAGCCCACCTTAAGAAGCAGGAAACATCTCGAATAAACAACCTAACCTTGCACCTCAAGCAATTAGAGAAAGAAGAACAAAAAAACCCCAAAGCTAGCAGAAGGAAAGAAATCATAAAAATCAGATCATAAATAAATGAAAAAGAAATGAAGGAAACGATAGCAAAGATCAATAAAACTAAAAGCTGGTTCTTTGAGAAGATAAACAAAATAGATAAACCACTAGCCAGACTCATCAAGAAAAAAAGGGAGAAGACTCAAATCAATAGAATTAGAAGTGAAAAAGGAGAAGTAACAACTGACACTGCAGAAATAAAAAAAATCATGAGAGATTACTACAAGCAACTCTATGCCAATAAAATGGACAATCTGGAAGAAATGGACAAATTCTTAGAAATGCACAACCTGCCAAGACTGAATCAGGAAGAAATAGAAAATATGAACAGACCAATCACAAGCACTGAAATTGAAACTGTGATTAAAAATCTTCCAACAAACAAAAGCCCAGGACCAGATGGCTTCACAGGTGAATTCTATCAAACGTTTAGAGAAGAGCTAACACCTATCCTTCTCGAACTCTTCCAAAATATAGCAGAGGGAGGAACACTCCCAAATTCCTTCTACGAGGCCACCATCACCTTGATACCAAAACCAGACAAGGATGTCACAAAGAAAGAAAACCACAGGCCAATATCACTGATGAACATAGATGCAAAAATCCTCAACAAAATACTAGCAAACAGAATCCAACAGCACATTAAAAGGATCATACACCATGATCAAGTGGGGTTTATCCCAGGAATGCAAGGATTCTTCAGTATACACAAATCAATCAATGTGATAAACCATATTAACAAATTGAAGGAGAAAAACCATATGATCATCTCAATAGATGCAGAGAAAGCTTTTGACAAAATTCAACACCCATTTATGATAAAAACCCTGCAGAAAGTAGGCATAGAGGGAACTTTCCTCAACATAATAAAGGCCATATATGACAAGCCCACAGCAAACATCATCCTCAATGGTGAAAAACTGAAAGCATTTCCACTAAGATCAGGAACAAGACAAGGTTGCCCACTCTCACCACTCTTATTCAACATAGTTTTGGAAGTTTTAGCCACAGCAATCAGAGAAGAAAAGGAAATAAAAGGAATCCAAATCGGAAAAGAAGAAGTAAAGCTGTCACTGTTTGCAGATGACATGATACTATACATAGAGAATCCTAAAGATGCTACCAGAAAACTACTAGACTAATCAATGAATTTGGTAAAGTAGCAGGATACAAAATTAATGCACAGAAATCTCTGGCATTCCTATATACTAATGATGAAAAATCTGAAAGTGAAATCAAGAAAACACTCCCATTTACCATTGCAACAAAAAGAATAAAATATCTAGGAATAAACCTACCTAAGGAGACAAAAGACCTATATGCAGAAAACTACAAGACACTGATGAAAGAAATTAAAGATGATACAAATAGATGGAGAGATATACCATGTTCTTGGAGGGGAAGAATCAACATTGTGAAAATGACTCTACTACCCAAAGCAATCTACAGATTCAATGCAATCCCTATCAAACTACCACTGGCATTTTTCACAGAACTAGAACAAAAAATTTC
>NW_021703768.1:125190920-125207001 GCF_005190385.1 Monodon monoceros
GGAAGAATCAACATTGTGAAAATGACTCTACTACCCAAAGCAATCTACAGATTCAATGCAATCCCTATCAAACTACCACTGGCATTTTTCACAGAACTAGAACAAAAAATTTCGCAATTTGTATGGAAACACAAAAGACCCCGAATAGCCAAAGCAATCTTGAGAACGAAAAATGGAGCTGGAGGAATCAGGCTCCCTGACTTCAGACTATACTACAAAGCTACAGTAATCAAGACAGTATGGTACTGGCACAAAAACAGAAACATAGATCAATGGAACAGGATAGAAAGCCCAGAGATAAACCCACACACATATGGACACCTTATCTTTGATAAAGGTGGCAGGAATGTACAGTGGAGAAAGGACAGCCTCTTCAATAAATGGTGCTGGGAAAACTGGACAGGTACATGTAAAAGTATGGGATTAGATCACTCCCTAACACCATACACAAAAATAAGCTCAAAATAGATTAAAGAGCTAAATGTAAGGCTAGAAACTATCAAACTCTTAGAGGAAAACATAGGCAGAACACACTATGACATAAATCACAGCAAGATCCTTTCTGACCCACCTCCTAGAGTAATGGAAATAAAAACAAAAATAAACAAATGGGACCTAATGAAACTTCAAAGCTTTTGCACAGCAAAGGAAACCATAATCAAGACCAAAAGACAACCCTCAGAATGGGAGAAAATATTTGCAAATGAATCAACTGACAAAGGATTAATCTCCAAAATTTACAAGCAGCTCATGCAGCTCAATAACAAAAAGACAAACAACTCAATCCAAAAATGGGCAGAAGACCTAAATAGACATTTCTCCAAAGAAGATATACAGATTGCCAACAAACACATGAAAGGATGCTCAACATCATTAATCATTAGAGAAATGCAAATCAAAACTACAATGAGATATCATCTCACACCAGTCAGAATGGCCATCATCAAAAAATCTAGAAACAATAAATGCTGGAGAGGGTGTGGAGAAAAGGGAACACTCTTGCACTGCTGGTGGGAATGTGAATTTGTTCAGCCACTATGGAGAACAGTATGGAGGTTCCTTAAAAAACTACAAATAGAATTATCATATGACCCAGCAATCCCACTACTGGGCATATACCCTGAGAAAACCAAAATTCAAAAAGAGTCATGTACCAAAATGTTCATTGCAGCTCTATTTACAATAGCCCCGGAGATGGAAACAACCTAAGCGCCCATCATCGGATGAATGGATAAAGAAGATGTGGCACATATATACAATGGAATATTACTCAGCCTTAAAAAGAAATGAAACTGAGCTATTTGTAATGAGATGGATAGACCTAGAGTCTGTCATACAGTGTGAAGTAAGTCAGAAAGAAAAAGACAAATACCGTATGCTAACACATATATATGGAATTTAAGAAAAAAAAAATGTCATGAAGAACCTAGGGGTAAGACAGGAATAAAGACGCAGACCTACTGGAGAACGGACTTGAGGATATGGGGAGGGGGAAGGGTAAGCTTTGACAGGGCGAGAGAGAGTCATGGACATATACACACTAACAAATGTAGTAAGGTAGATAGCTAGGGGGAAGCAGCCGCAAGGCACAGGGATATTAGCTCGGTGCTTTGTGACAGCCTGGAGGGGTGGGATAGGGAGAGTGGGAGGGAGGGAGACGCAAGAGGGAAGACATATGGGACCATATGTATATGTATAACTGATTCACTTTGTTATAAAGCAGAAACTAACCAACCATTGTAAAGCAATTATACCCCAATAAAGATGTTTAAAAAAAAAAAAATGGAGAGTTGGAAAAAGAAAAAATGAAGAGTTGGGCTTCCCTGGCAGTGCAGTGGATAAGTATCTGCCTGCCAATGCAGGGGACACAGGTTCGATCCCTGGTCCGGGAAGATCCCACATGCCACGGAGCAACTAAGCCCATGCACCACAACTACTGAGCCTGCACTCTAGAGCCCACGTGCCACAACTACTGAAGCCCGCGCGCCTAGAGCCCGTGCTCTGCAACAAGAGAAGCCACTGCAGTGAGAAGCCCGCACACTGCAACGAAGAGTATCCCCTGCTTGCCACAACTAGAGAAAGCCCGCATGCAGCCACGAAGACCCAGCGCAGCCAAAAACAAAAAACGACAAAAAAGGAGAGTATGTCACTATATTGCTTATATATGCACAAAATATTCCTGGAAGAATACACAGGAACTAATAAAAAGCATTGCCTATAGATAGGGGGAAACAGGGGCAGGGGAAAGGGAGAGGCTTTTTATGCCATTCCCTGTTAATTTCTTATTTGGGAACCATGAGAACATATTATATGTTCATATAAATTGCTTTAAAAATATTTGCTAGCATAGAGATTGCTAAAGAAAAAATGAGCTGTTTTAACATATCTGGGCTTTATGAAAAACCATTTTAGGAGGTTGGAGCAGCAGAAGCATCATGTCTGCAAAAAGAACTGGACCAGAAAAAGATGTTGGGTCCTGGGCCAGCTCTGACATTGACATTGGCATTGATGCTAATGTTAACTTTGGGGAAGTTGTTCCCTCCCAAGGCTTCAGTGCCCCCATCTATAAGATAATGAGGGTGAGCTGGAAACTTTCTTTTTTAAATAAATTTCTTTATTTCTTTCTTTATTTTTTGGCTGCGTTGGGTTTTCGTTGCTGGGCACGGGCTTTCTCTAGTTATGGTGAGCGGGGGCTACACTTCGTTGAGATGCGCGGGCTTCTCATTGCAGTGGCTTCTCTTGTTGCAGAGCATGGGCTCTAGGCATGCGGGCTTCAGTAGTTGTGGCACATGGGCTCAATGGTTGTGGCTCGCAGGCTCTATAGCACAGGTTCAGTAGTTGTGGCGCACGGGCTTAGGTGCTCCACAGCATGTGGGATCTTCCTGGCCCAGGGCTTGAACCTGTGTCCCCTGCATTGGCAGGCGGATTCGTAACCACTGCACCACCAGGAAGTCCCAAACTGGAAACTCTTTAAAGGTCCCTTACTGCTCTGACATTCTGGGATCTATTCGATGGCAAGGCTTTACTTAATTTGAATTAAACTACATGCTCTGTATAATAAGTCCTATTAAGGCATTTTGAATACTGTATTTTCTTTCACTTTGCTTCACTGGTTTCCTTTTTTTTAATTGCCTTTTTAAAGTGATTTTTGAGAAACTCTCATCTTGTCTCTGCCAAAGGTTACCTGGCCATGAAGATGACTATGGCCTGAGATGTGGCAGTAGACAGGACAGGCCAGGTCCTGAGTAGAAGATGACCCAGAAGGAGGCAGAGAGCAAGGAGCACCAAGAAACCAAAAATTCAGTGAGGTGGGAGCAGCCCCACAAATGCATACTGAACTGTGGGACTCAGTTTACCCAGATGGATGTTCTAGGAAACCAAATGCAGCACCCTTCTTCCTGCTTCTGCATACCTGGGAGCCAAAGTGCTCTGAGTAATCAGATTTTAAATGAGGTAAGACACAGTGGTTTCATCTCACCAAACTGAACATTCCCCTTCCAGTAACAATACTCTACTTTCCTACTTGGGGGTTTTCTGCCCCTTCCCATGTGCTTCATCCATAGGTCCAGGTGTCCCCAGATGGCCAAACAGCGGAATTCTACCCTGCCACAGTGATCATCAGACCCAGGGTTTTTGTCCAAAGTGTTGTGAAATAAGATGCTTTACTTTGCTGTTACTATCAAAACTTGGGGAGGAGGGATATAAGATGTGGAGCTGCTGGTCACCATGATGAAATTGCATGATGCTTGGGAATAGAGGAAGGCAGAAATAAGAGATGGCGACAACTTTGAGGTACTGTCAACCTGCTCCTGGAACCTGGTTGGTTTTTAAGTCTCGTGGACAAATACATTTCTTTCTTTCTTTTTTTTTTTTAATAATTTAAGCCAGTTTACTTCACCTTCTGTTTCTTGCAGTCAAAAGGACCTGCATATAAACACCAGCTCCAGCAGATTGATAGTGACTGCCTGAAGAACTATATTGAGAAGAACCTTGAGGGCCCTATTTGGGCTCATGACTCATGAGGAAGGTATGGCAGAAGAGAGAGAAGAAAGAGATGTGTAAAACAGTGTATCCTTTTGACTAAGATGAAACCCCTGACTCGGTCCTCTGCCTCACCCTGGACTGGGCAGTGTTTCATTTTTTTTCCCAAGCCTTGGTCTTTCAGGTTGGGATATGGGCAGGGATTTGTCAGCATGTGTTCCCAGAAGGATAAATGTCCATATCTGCCTAGAGGTTTAGTGGGTGTTCCTGCCCTCAAAGAACTGTACTTGGTGCCATAAGTAAATCTCTTCCTAGTACCTGTCCTCAAAACACACTCTGAAGAGAAAACCTTCTTCCTGCGTGACCTGGCTTGCCGTGTGCTCCACTCACTTCTCTGACCTCAAACAGTTTGCAATCTATATCTGGTCAAAATGAGCAATGATGCTAAAAGCACAATGGATTACAGAGATAGCATTTGAAAAGTCTGCAAAACAGAGGATAAGAAGTGAGACTGGAGATTGAAAAAATGAAAGGTTATTCATTGATCATTTCTAAACTGGCTTTCATGGTTCCCCCAACTTGGGGAAGCTGATATGTTTAACTGAGATTCTTCCTGATGGAACTTTTATTAATTCTGACCCCATTTGACATCCTCAAAAAATAGACACTGCATAAGAATGGGGTGCTTTTCTGACAGAAAGCTATTCACTCAAAACATTTTAAAATCAAAACACACAAAATACATATTGCTACTTTTTTGAGGCATTCAGGTTTTGAAGGCATAATTTACATACAATCAAATTCATCCTTTTTAGTTACGTAGTTCTATGAGTTTGGACAAGTGCATTCAGTTGTGTTACCACTACCCCAATCAAGTTACAAAACTGTCCCATCACTTCAAACAATTCCTTTGTGTCCCTTCATAATCAATCCCTGCCCCCATTCCCAGCTCCTACAACCATAGATCTGTTTTCTGAACTGACATATAGTTTCCCAAAATGTCCTATCAATGCAGTCATACACTAAGTAGTCTTTGGAATCTGACTCCCTTCAATTAGCATAATGCTTTTGAGATTCATCCAAGTTGTTGAATCTATCAGGAATCTGCTCCTTTTTATTATTGAGTAGTACTCCATTGTGTCTATGTACGACAGTTCGTTTATCCATTCACCAGTGGAAAGACATTTGGGTGTTCCTGTTTCAGCAACTATGAATGAAGCCACTATAAACATTTTTTTTCACACGTTTTTGTCCGCACAAGTTTTCATTTCTCTAGTACAAATACCTTGGAGTAGAAATGTGGGTTAAGTGTATGTTTAACTTATAAGAAACTGTCAAAGCATTTTCCAAAGTGGCTGTTCCATTTTGCATTCCCAGCAGCAATGTAGCCACCTTCCTTTTTAAGTGGAATGTCATTTTATTTAGGTTTAGCTACATTGTCATATCTCCATCAAGGCTTAAGGGACTTCATGTCCTTGGTAAGAGCAGAGTAACCTAAAGATATCACTCAATCATTTTTGTGGCATGAGACTCAGAGTCCTAGCTCTAGTGTGGTTTTAGAAAAAAACACAAATGCAGAACCTTGATGTGGGAAAGGAAATTAAAGGTCACTGCTTCAACATCTTTGAGTAGGGCTGAGTTCTTTTGTTCCTTTTTTTTTAGCTTTCTTGTGGTATGATTGACAAATAAAAACTGTATGTACAATTTTGTGCAACATGATTATCATATGTGTGTATATATATATACACACACACACATTGTGAACTATTTACAATCAAGCTAATTAACATATCAGTCACCTCACATAGTTTTCTTTGTATATGTGTATGTGGGGAGGGCGACAATTATGATCTATTCTCTTAGCAAATTTCAAGTATACAATACAGCATTGTTAATTGTAGTCACCATACTGTACATTAGATTTCCAGAACTTACCCATCCTGCATATATGAAACTGTGACCAACATTTCCCCATTTCCCATGCTTCCATCCCCTAGTAACCACTGTCCTCTCTGCCCCTAAGAGTCTGACTTTTTAAGATTGCATACATGAGTGACATCGTGCAGTATTTGTCTTTCTGTGTCTGGCTTATCTTACTTAACACCCTCCAGGTTCACCCACATTGTGACAATGGCAGGATTTTCTTTATGTCGTTGCAGCATTAGTCACAAGAGCCAAGGTATGGAAACAACCTAAGTGTCTGTCACCAACTGAATAGATAGAGAAAATGTGAGATTATACATATATAAACACACAATGGAATATTATCCAGCCTTATAAAAGAAGGAAATCTTGTCATTTGAGTAGGGCTGTTTTGAGCCAATCATAACCAACTGTCTCTCATTTAGGCCCTGTTTAAAAGACCCCATGTTTACTGCCCATGTGAAATAGCATAGTTAGCTACTTTAAACTCATTTCTTCATCTCTAAAGGGTTTTTGTGAGGATCAAGAGAAAAATTTATGGGAAAGAGCTCTGGAATCAGAAAGCAGTTAAACACTAAGCATTAATAAGAAAATAGACATTGCTAGTAAGTTTAGCTTTCTATAGGCAATCTTACCAAGCCCAGGAATTCTTAAAACTTACTAGCATGGATCATATGATTATCAAATGTTAGCACAGATAATGTGATTTGTAAAGGTTTGAATTAAAAGAACCTTCGAGATCTTCCACCAAGTCCTAACTCAACGATAGTCAGTGAAGAAATGGAGGCCCTAAAAAGCTGAGATCACACAAAGTTACTAAGTGCAAAGCTAGTTAGAGAATTCAGAACTTCTGACCCTGTGTCCAGTGCCCTCATTATCCTGCACAACCTCTTCTAAAGGCTGGTTTGAACAGCAATTAGACACAACCAATCTTTAGGCTAGTCCCCACCACAATGGAATAACCACCCAACTTATGCTAACCCCCAATCACTCCCTATCACATGTCTTACTTTCCCCTGGTATTAATTCCCAGCTTCACCCATTTGTTGTACTCTCTCTCTACCCCAGTGGAAGTTAAATTCTGCCATGGTAGGAACCTCCATTAGCTACACTGCCTGGCACATAGTAGATCCTGAATAAGTTTGTTGAATGATAATTAGAAAAATGGACATTAATCAAATCATTCACGCTCACAACAGGTTTGACGAAATGACAGATATCTTCTCCGACAACTTTTAAGCCATTTGTTTGGGTGACCTGTAGGCATTGCAAGCCAAGTGGGAGAACAAGAGTTGCTCAGGCAACCAGACTCAAGGGGCCTAAATCCCATTCCCATGCCGTCATTGCCCAGTCCTGCTCCATCTTGCTCCTGTAAGGGACGCATTGTCTAAACAGCATCGAGTGTTAACTTGTTAAATCAGTTACACCCAAAAGGGTTGAGATTATTTAACAATGCAACAAGATGAGGTCATATCAAGAATTCTGAGGAGAGGCAGAGTTTTCAAAGACTCCAGTTCCACGCCAGGGAGCTATTGTTTATGAAATGATTTTGGAAAATGAAGAATTAACTCAGTAGCTAATCTCTTTCATGGGAATTCTTTGTGCTTAATTCTCAGATTTGAAATTCATTATTTTATATCCATTCCACAATCATCTTACTAGTCTAACTTTTTAAAAGAAATAACTCATCTGTGTGGAGGAAAAAAATACATAAATGCCAACAATATTTGTTCTGAACAAAGATTGGTTCCATTTGCCACCACTGGGAATGTTTAGGAATACTCTCCCTGAAGGTCAGGGACTTTGTGAATTTTGCTCACTGGTCTATTTCTAGAGCCTGGGAAGGTGCTAGGCTCATAGAAGGAATCTAATAACTATTTGCTGAGTGCATGAATAAACCTGGAGTTATTTATCTGAGTTGAAACCCTCCCATAGCTTGCAGGAGAGATAAGACTGGGCCTCCAGCTCCCAGCACCACCCCAGAGGAAACCTGTGTGGTCTTTACATCCATGGTCTCACGCATATTTCATATGAACCCCATGTATTTGGCTGGGTTTCCCACTCAAGCTAACTTCTGGTACTTTTCTGAGAGCCTCACTACATACAAACTCTGAAAAAAACTAGGTCCCAGGAACCACTACAGAAACAAAGGAAAACCTTCCAAGGAAGGTGGTGGAGTGATTCAGTGAGGATCATCAGATTAAGACTTAGAACAAAGTCCTGGTCACTCCCACACCACCTAACTAGTATATAAGAATCACCAAGTCACATCCTCACTCTAGACCTCATCCCAAAACTGAGGGGGTTCTTTAGAACATGGTTTTTCTCATCTAAAAATCACTCTGTGGCCCAAGTTTTTATACTGAGTGCACTTAAAGGTGAACCCATCTCCACTTTCACCACTCCTCCATATGCCCACAAGAAAAGCCTGAGGTTGCTTTTGAACCTGCCTCTGGCCAGGGGCAGAGTCATGCCTGCCCAATATGGGGGCAGAGAAGGTGACTTGTCTATTATCATTCCTGCATCTCTTAGAGATAAGGTTGATTTCTTCCAGCCTCACTAGATAATAAAAACCTGTGCATGTGTGCTAGGTGCTCCATGGTGGAAGATTCAAGGAAATCGGCTAGATTTTATGAAAAGCAGGCAACAAAGCATCTTTCTCTTTTTTCCATGGAAATGAAAGTAATTTTCAAAAATCCTCCCCTACATGGGAATGCCATCTGGTCTCATAAAGCCCCTTTAGTATCTCATCTTCAAAGATGTCCGCCAATGAGCCACACACCCCAGTATTCATGCCAGCGAGTAGTACCTCCCCATACCAAATCTAAGCCAGACCTGTAGAACCAACAGAATGCAGCAGAAGTGACACTGTGTAACTTATAAAGCTAAGTCATAAGAGGTCTTGTGGCTTCTACTTTAGTCTACTGGAATGCTAGTTTCTGGAATGCTCTCTTTTGGATCCCAGCCACCATGCTGTAAGAAGCCCAAGCCCCATGGAAAGGCCACGTCTCAGCACTCTAGTTGACCACAGCTACAGCTGTCCCAGCTAACAACTGGCATCCACCACCAGCTTGCAAGGCAGTCGTCGTGGATGTCCAGCCCAGTCGGGTCTTTGGATTCCTCCAGCCACAGCCACCATCTGACTGCAACCACATGACAGACCTCAAGAGAGAACTTCCCAGGTGAACCCAGTAAACCCACTGGGCCAAGAGAAATAATAAGGTGTTGTTTGAAGTCACAACGTTTTGGTGTGAGTTGTTATACAACAATAAGTAACTGAAACACTGCCTTAAATTCCTTTACCAGTTTCTATGACCCTGAGTTGCTCTCACAAGTCATTTATGATCATTTATGCAAGACTTTGCCCCTTCCTAGCAGTTTACAAATAGCTGGGTTCATTTTAAATACTTCAAAATTAAATTTTGAAGTTAGGATTTTTTTTTTCCTATTGAATTTGAAAAGGTTTGCACTGGATATGAAACAATGAAGTTGAGTTTTAAAAATATATTACAAAACTAGTTTTATAAACTGGGCTCCAAATACATGTCTGCGATTATGGGTCTATAGCTCTTATAATTATGTTTTTCAAAATCATCCCAATTTCAAATCATCTTTCCATTAAATCACAGGAATTTGGGGGAAGTTACAATACTGTATCAAATCTGCATCTTGCAAGCTGCCTCTCACACCAAAGAAGAACATAAAAACCCTAGGTCAGGTCACGTCTTCACTCTTACGGTTCAAAAAACATAATCCCTGTAACTCATTTTCAAGGGTAGTAACTTTGCTTTCTTCTTTGGATTTGGGATGCTGATTTATCTGGTCTAGTTGTGCCCTACTGAACCCAAACATGATGGAAATATAAACAACCTTAACCACACATTCATAGAAATACACACAACACACAGAAAACAAATGTCTTGGGTCATGGAAGAACTTGCTGTTGTCATTGTTTTGTAACTTATTTTCTTTAAATTTCACTGGGTTCCTTTTGGAGTCATTGAATTCCATTTATGAGTCTTATTTTAAGTTATAGGCTTAAACATACCCATAATGTAGTTTCTCCTATATTCCAGGCACTGTGCTACGTGCTTTAGACACATTAACTCATTAATTTCAGAACCTTGTGATATAGGTTATTATTCCCACTTTACAGTTGAAAGAACCATGGCTCAGAAAAGTTTAGTGATTTGCTAAAGCTTCACAGATACCTGAGCCTGAGATACCTGTACCTGAGCCTGAGATACCTCAGATACCTGTACCCTGAGCTGAGATCTGAACTTAGGTCCACCTCTCAAGCAAGAGAAACATAGCTGGGAACCTCTCGGAACTCCCACACATCCAGAAATTGCATCTCAGTTTTTGAATCATTGAACAGGAACCATAGCTTGGCCAAAAGAATTATGTATTCTTCGGGATCACCCTGAGGGAAGGACTTGAATCTGAGTTTGGGAGATTGCAAAGTGTTGACATTTTCAGACTGCTTATTTATATTAGTACAGTTGTTGGCAGAATTCTATATTGTCCAGATTGCACTGGTAGTTTCCTTGTCTGATAAGATTTTGTCCCGTCCTTCAAGTGCATGGATGCTGGGGATTATCCATTCAGGGGACTTTGGGCAGGGACACAACAGGCAGTCACAGAGACCCAAGAGATTCAACAATCTGAAACTCAGAGGCATCTGGCACGCACCAAGTAGCAACCAGGATATTTAGGAACCGTCCCTATGGATCAATCCATGTGCACTGGGGAGAATGGGATACAAAACAGAAAAGAATGTGTTTTTGGAGGGGAGGAGAGTGGTATACATGTGTGCACACGCTTGTGCATGTGTGTGTGTGTGCGTGCGCATGCATGTTGAATGGGGTGGGGGCTGCTTTTCCTCCATGAGTCATTTCCAAACAACCTTTCCTCTCATTCCATCTGTGTCCCCTTAAAACCAGTTTTCTCTGCATTCTCTCATAGGCAAATCATCCTGGGGAAACCGAGATAGCCTCAAATGAGATTTCATGGTGGAATGTGCAGGGGTGGAGTGGGTTGCTCTGTTTGTTCATTTTCTCTAACTTATTCCTATTTCTAGTCACACCTGCAGTCCCTCTTTCCCTCTAGGACATTTTCCATTTAAAATATATTAAAAAAATAAGTAAATAAAATATATTCATATTAAGATGATCAACAGTTTCCTCATGAGTAAATGTTCATACTTCTCCTCGCAGGTGAGTTGGCCTTTGTCAAAACACACACACACACACACACACACACTATGGCGTACTGTCAATTAGTTGAAAAGATACGTGAGTGGATGACTAGGCTTACCTGTAGACAAGACTGCAAAGGAGCCAAGTCAGGAGCAAAAGCGATCAGGACAGCCTGGTGGCAAAGCGCATGGGCTCTGGGGTCAGACCAGCCGAGTCCAAACCCCACCCCTGTGACTCATGAAGTGTGAGATCTTAGTCAAATGATTGAAATTCTCCAAGCCCTGGCTTCGCATCAGTAAAATGGAGATGTTACTAATACCTACCCTCAAGGCTGTTTTGAGCATGAAATGAGACAATGCATGCCAAATGCTTAACCCAATGCCTGATACACAGCAAGTGCTCAGTAAATATTAGTTGCTGTTATTTATTATACAGTACGCAGGGTAAAATTTATAATAGTTATTATTTATTGAATATTTTCTATGCACAAGGCTGTGGGCAATTTTAAATACACTATCTCTTTCAATCTTCAGAGCAACCCTGTAAGGCACGTTCTAGAATACCCCCTTTTCCAAATAAGAAAACTGAGATGCAAATAAGTTAAGTCATGTTTGCAAGGTCCCAAAGTTACCAAGAATCAGAGCACAGTTGGTCTGACTCCAAGCCTGAGTTCCCACCCAAGTCTCACACAAAATTAACTTTCTAAAACCCAGATTAGAGTTACTTGGTGAATATCTGTCAACAGTTTCCATAGGCCTTTCAGGACCTCTATCCTTCTAACCTCCTTTTATGGCCCTTTAAAACACCAGGGACATTCACTGTGAAAGCCAGATAACTTCACGTGGGATAAAAATGAGCACTTATAGAGGACTCTTTCTCCTCTGTGAGCTTTCACACTCACATACCATGTTTGGTGTGAGGATAAATGTATTTATTATAAGTGCCTTTAAGATGCTGCAAGGCTTGACACAGAGTGAACATGGCAGAGAACATGTGAGGCAGTGAGAAAGCGTGATGGACACATGCTCAGAGCTGGGAGTCAGACTACCCTGAGTTCAAGCGCCCTGTCTGTCCCTCATCAGCTGTGGGCAACTCATTTAACCTCTGTGAGCCTGTTTCCTCATCTCTAGAGGTGACAGGCCACACCTCTCCCCAGAGCAGGTTCTGAAGATTAAATGAGGTCATCCTTGTGAAGCACATGACACAGTGCAAGACACATGGGAAGCCCTTGGTAAATACTCTTATTAACAATACTGTGGTTATTAAGTGTTCAAAATGTTATCTATAATTATTAGTAATATTCAATTCTCAAAACAGTTATACCATAGAGGAGGTGAGGATACCAAGGCTTGGAGAGGCCGGGTGCCCTGACCCCACAGGGCTGGCGGTGGGCCCAGTGTTCTTACAACCGCCTACCAGCTGCTGAAGCCAGCAGGGCAGTGAAGTACTTATGTCTGGGTAATGTACACCCCTTGCTGGGCTCTGAGGAAGGAGTCCACTTCTTCTGAGAGAGTAGCAACACAATCCATTACCAGTTCTATAATCCACAGTTCCTTCGATACCAAAGCTAACCCCGGTCTTCATGGGATCATCCTGTATTGCCCAGTGCCCAGCAGAACTAAGAAGTGACTTGGGTGGGCTTCCACCTTAGTGTTTGGCTTGAGTCTGATACTAAGGTGATTATGTCAGAAAGGTTTCCCCCAGAAGCTCCAGTTCTTTGAGTGGTGGTGACATTAAGCAACCTCCAGATGTTGCATATGGGTGGTTGAAATGCCTGCACTAGGAGGGGCGTCCAGTCACAGAAGCTGGGGTCATAAAAGTCTTGTAATTAGAATTGGGGTGACTGATTTCCAGGTAGAATCAGAGGCTCTTACAAATTGCTTTTGTAGAAAGCATACCCAGGCTGGAGCTTCAAGATGGCAGAGGAGTAAGACGTGATCACCTTCCTCCCCACAGATACATCAAAAATACATCTACATGAGGAACAGCTCCTACAGAACACCTGCTGAACACTGGCAGAAGACCTCAGACCTCCCAAAAGGCAAGAAACTCCCCACGTACCTGTATAGGGTAAAAGAAAAAAGAAAAAGCAAAGACGAAAGAATAGAGATGGGACCTGCACCCCTGGGTGGGAGCTGTGAAGGAGGAAAAGTTTCCACACACTAGGAAGCCCCTTCACTGGCGGAGATGGGGGGTGAGTGGGGGGGAAGCGTCAGAGCCACAGAGAAGAGCACAGCAACGGGGGTGCGGAGGGCAAAACGGAGAGATTCCTGCACAGAAAATCGGTGCTGACCAGCACTCACCAGCCTGAGAGGCTTGTCTGCTCACCCGCCGGGGCGGGCGGGGGCTAGGAGCTGAGGCTCGGGCTTCTGAGGTCGGATCCCAGGGAAAGGACTGGGGTTGGCTGCGTGAACCCGGCCTGAAGGGACTAGTGAGCCACAGCTAGCCGGGAGGGAGTCCGGGAAAAAGTCTGGAACTGCCTAAGAGGCAAGAGACCATTGTCTCAGGGTGTGCGAGGAAAGGGGATTCAGAGCACCGCGTAAACGAGCTCCAGAGAACAGCACAAGCCGCGGCTATCCGTGTCGACACCAGAAACGGGCATGAATGCTAAGGCTGCTGCTGCCGCCACCAAGAAGCCTGTGTGTGAGCACAGATCACTATCTGCACCTCCCCTCCCGGAAGCCTGTGCAGCCCGCCACTGCCAGGGTCCCGTGATCCAGGGACAACTTCCCTGAGAGAACACGGTGCGCCTCAGGCTGTTGCAATGTCACACTGGCCTCCGCTACCACAGGCTCGCTCCGCATTCCGTACCCCTCCCTCACCCTGGCCTGAGTGAGCCAGCGCCCCCGAATCAGCTGCTAGTTTAACCCCATCCTGTCTGCGGGGGGGGGGAGGGGGGGAACAGACGCCCTCAGGCGACCTACACACAGAGGCGGGGCCTAATCCAAAACTGAACCTCAGGAGCTGTGCGAACAAAGAAGAGAAAGGGAAATCTCTCCCAGCAGCCTCAGGAGCTGCGGATTAAATCTCCACAATCAAGCTGACGTACCCTGCGTCTGTGGAATACCTGAATAGACAACAAATCATCCCAAAACTGAGGCGGTGGACTTTGGGAGCACCTGGAGTATTGAGGTTTCCTTTCTGCATCTAATTTGTTTCTGGTTTTATGTTTATCTTAGTTTAGTATTTAGAGTTTATTATCATTGGTAGATTGTTTATTGATTTGGTTGCTCTCTTCCGTGTTGTTTTATATATATATATATATATTTTTTTTTTTTTTTTTATAGTTTTTTTTGCGGTACGCAGGCCTCTCACTGGTGTGGCCTCTCCCACTGTGGAGCACAGGCTCCGGACGCGCAGGCTTAGCAGCCATGGCCCACAGGTCCAGCCGCTCCACAGCACGTGGGATCCTCCCGGACCGGGGCACAAACCTGCGTCCCCTGCATCGGCAGGCGGACTTCCAACCACTGCGCCACAAGGGAAGCCCTATATATATTTTTTTTTCGTTTTTCTCCTTTTGTGAGTGTGTATGTGTGTGCTTCTTTGTGTGATTTTGTCTGTATAACTTTGCTTTTACCATTTGTCCTAGAGTTCTGTCTCTCCATTATTTTTATTTTTTTAGTATAGTTTTTAGCACTTCTTATCATTGGTTGATTTGTTTTTTGGTTTGGCTGCTCTCTTCTTTCTTTCTTTCTTTTCTTTATTGCTTTTTTTTCACTCTTAACAATATATTTTTTATTTTAATAACTTTATTTCATTTTATTTTATTTTATTTTTCTTTCTTTCTTTCTTTTCTCCTTTTTCTTCTGAGCTGCGTGGCTGACAGGATCTTGGTGCTCCAGCCAGGTATCAGGTCTGAGCCTCTGAGGTGAGAGAGCTGAGTTCAGGACTTTGGTCCACCAGAGACCTCCTGGCCCCATGTAATATCAAACAGCAAAAGCTCTCTCAGAGATCTCCATCTCAACGCAAAGACCCAGCTCCACTCAATGACCAGCAAGCTACAGTGCTAGACACCCTATGCCAAACAACTAGCAAGACAGGAACACAACCCCATCCATTAGCAGAGAGGCTGCCTAAAATCATAAGGTCACAGACACCCCAAAACACACCACCAGATGTGGTCCTGCCCATCAGAAAGACAAGATCCAGCCTCATCCACCAGAACACAGGCACCAGTCCCCTCCACCAGGAAGCCTACACAACCCACTGAACCAACTTTAGCCACTGCAGGCAGACACCAAAAACAATAGGAAGCATGAACGGAACGTGAAGCCTGTGAAAAGGAGACCCCAAACACATTAAGTTAAGCAAAATGAGAAGACACAGAAATACACAGCAGATGAAGGAGCAAGGTGAAAACCCACCAGACCTAACAAGTGAAGAGGAAATAGGCAGTCTACCTGAAAAACAATTCAGAGTAATGATAGTAAAGATGATCCAAAATCTTGGAAATAGAATGGAGAAAATACAAGAAATGTTTAACAAGGACCTAGAAGAACTAGTGAGCGAACAAACAATGATGAACAACAATAAGTGAAATTAAAAATTCTCTAGAAGGAATCAATAGCAGAATAAGTGAGGCAGAAGAACGGATAAGTGACCTGGAAGATAAAATAGTGGAAATAACTACCACAGAGCAGAATTAAAAAAAAAGAATGAAAAGAATTGAGGACAGTCTCAGAGACCTCTGGAACAACATTAAACACACGAACATTCGAATTATAGGGGTCCCAGAAGAAAAAGAGGAAAAAAAAGGGACTGAGAAAATATTTGAAGACATTATAGTTGAAAACTTCCCTAATTAGGGAAAGGAAATAGTCAATCAAGTCCAGGAAGCACAGAGTGTTCCATACAGGATAAATCCAAGGAGAAACACGCCAAGACACATTAACCAAACCATCAAAAATTAAATACAAAGAACAAAATATTAAAAGCAGCAAGGGAAAAGCAACAAGTAACATACAAGGGAATCCCCAAAA